>NC_069505.1:226338179-226502244 GCF_027579735.1 Bombina bombina | reverse complement strand
GTTGCAGGCAGTGGCTACACTGAGAATTTCTAAGTGCTCGTTTAGCAAGAAAACAAGTAATTTGCTGTTTTTTTAACACAATCTGTTTTTATGTTTATTTTGATTTAACATATAAAGGAGCACTTTTTCGTATCCCTTTAATATTACAAACTGTACAAAGGGATCAATACATCTGTAATGCAAGGGATAGACCTTCTATAAAGGGTCATTGTATAAGTGTTTTTCATTTGATTTACATGAAATTAGTAGGCTTTTGAAAGCAACCTTAACACAATTTACTTGCATTATCTTTTAAAACAGCCAAATTAAAAAGGGATTGTGATGAAGTTGAAAAACATGCTCCAACTATTGAAAGTTATTTATAACATATTAAAGGGACATGAATCCTAACTTTTTCTTTCACGATTCAGCCAATAACTATTCAATTTACTTCTCAAATTGACATCATTCTCTTGCTTTTCTTTTGTTGAAGGAGCAGCAATACACTACTGGGAACTAGCTGAACACATTAGGTAAGCCAATGACAAGAAGCATATATACGCATCCACCAATCGGCTGCTAGCTCTCAGTAGTGCATTGCTGCTTCTGAGCTTACCTAGGTATGCTTACAACAAAAGATAGCAAGAGAGCAAAGCAAATTAGGCAATAGATGTTGCTTATAATTGCATGATCTATCTAAATCATGAAAGTTTATTTTGGACTACAACAAAGCCAACTATCCAAAATAATTGAATCATCCCGATAGTGTTTTATTGCTTGGACTTTAAGGGTGAACAGCCCCTTGTCTAAGAGAGGAGTTATTACCCTAAAATATCACATCAATAAAAAATAGCTCCAATATATATATATATAATATATATTATTATATATATTATATATACAGTATATATGTATTATCAATACACAAACCCCTTCATTTTAAAGACCTAGATCCGGCTGTTATGGATCACCAAATACCAGAACATTATTGGCATGTTAGTATTTCATTCTTTATTTCAATCTCCCTCATGAAATGTCATGTTATCATTATTGTTTTATACACTGTAAGCGGAAGCAGGAGAATATCTACAAAGCAAATGTTGAGTAAAAGCAGCTGAGCAGTGCCTGTAACATTTTAAAAGGCATTTTCCTTGTTTAAAGAGGCAAAGGTATAGACACGTTCTGATAAATAAAGACTTTTATGAACTCCTGAACCTCCCTTTAAGAGCATTTCCCAAAGACCCAGCAGCCATACAAACATATATGGTCAACAAACACAAAAGAAAATACATCAAACAGCTTAAAGGAGAAAAAGTATAATCTATCTCAAACCAAAGTGCCTGTCATTTTATAAAATCCAGAAACAACTTCCATAGGGCATACAGTTTATTTTCTCAAGCAGCGTAGCATTAAATTAAGAGGATTTGATGATATGGCCCAATGGTTGCTGTTGTAACATGCATACATTAAAAATGCAACAGAGTACAGATTAGCTTTCGTGGGGTCACTTTGTCAGGAGAGAAACCCATAGACAGTATGTAGGAATAGACAGTGTGTAGGAATAGACAGTGTGTAGGAATAGACAGTATGTAAGAATAGACAGTATGTAGTAATAGACAGTATGTAAGAATATACAGTATGTAGGAATAGACAGTATGTAAGAATAGACAGTATGTAGGAATAAACAGTATGTAAGAATAGACAGTATGTAAGAATAGACAGTAGGTAAGAATAGACAGTATGTAAGAATAGACAGTATGTAGGAATAAACAGTATGTAAGAATAGACAGTATGTAGTAATAGACAGTATGTAAGAATAGACAGTATGTAAGAATAGACAGAATGTAAGAATAGACAGTATGTAAGAATAGACAGTATGTAAGAATAGACAGTATGTAAGAATAGACAGAATGTAAGAATAGACAGTATGTAACAATAGACAGTATGTAAGAATAGACAGAATGTAAGAATAGACAGTATGTAAGAATAGACAGTATGTAACAATAGACAGAATGTAAGAATAGACAGTATGTAACAATAGACAGAATGTAAGAATAGACAGTATGTAACAATAGACAGTATGTAACAATAGACAGAATGTAACAATAGACAGTATGTAACAATAGACAGTATGTAAGAATAGACAGAATGTAAGAATAGACAGTATGTAACAATAGACAGTATGTAACAATAGACAGTATGTAACAATAGACAGTATGTAACAATAGACAGAATGTAAGAATAGACAGTATGTAAGAATAGACAGTATGTAAGAATAGACAGTATGTAAGAATAGACAGTATGTAAGAATAGACAGAATGTAAGAATAGACAGTATGTAAGAATAGACAGTATGTAAGAATAGACGAGAATGTAAGAATAGACCGTATGTAACAATAGACAGAATGTAACAACAGTATGGAACAATAGACAGAATGTAACAAGACAGTAGACAGAATAGAAGAAGTGTAACAATCGACAGTATGTAACAATAAGACAGTATGTAACAAATAGACAGAATGTACCAATCGACAGTATGTAAGAATAGACAGAATGTAACAATAGACAGTATGGTAAAGACTAGACAGAATGTAACAATAGACAGAATGTCACAATAGACAGTATGTAACAATAGAACAGAATGAAACAATAGACAGACGGCTAGCATTTAGAGTCTCGGCGGTAAAAGGGCTGTTCACGCTCCTCGGGTTTTTTTCTGGCCGCACCATAAATTTAACTCTCGGTATCGAGCGTTCAACAAATGCTGCGTTCGGCTCCAAAAAAGGAGCGTAGCGCATTTTTTACCGCAAATGCAAACTCTCGATAACTAGAGTGCTTACGGCCCGCGGCCGGCCTCAAACTGCTCGTGCACGATTCTCCCATAGGAAAACCAATGGGGCTGTTTGCGCTGAAAAAAAAACCTAACACCTGCAAAAAAGCAGCGTTCAGCTCCTAACGCAGCCCCATTGTTTCCTATGGGGAAACACTTCCTACGTCTGCACCTAACACCCTAACATGTAACCCCGAGTCTAAACACCCCTAACCTTACACTTATTAACCCCTAATCTGCCGCCCCCGCTATCGCTGACCCCTGCATTACACTTTTAACCCCTAATCTGCCGCTCCGTAAACCGCCGCCACCTACGTTATCCCTATGTACCCCTAATCTGCTGCCCTAACATCGCCGACCCCTATGTTATATTTATTAACCCCTAATCTGCCCCCCACAACGTCGCCGACACCTACCTACACTTATTAACCCCTAATCTGCCGAGCGGACCTGAGCGCTACTATAATAAAGTTATTAACCCCTAATCCGCCTCACTAACCCTATCATAAATAGTATTAACCCCTAATCTGCCCTCCCTAACATCGCCGACACCTACCTTCAATTATTAACCCCTAATCTGCCGACCGGAGCTCACCGCTATTCTAATAAATGTATTAACCCCTAAAGCTAAGTCTAACCCTAACACTAACACCCCCCTAAGTTAAATATAATTTTTATCTAACGAAATAAATTAACTCTTATTAAATAAATAATTCCTATTTAAAGCTAAATACTTACCTGTAAAATAAATCCTAATATAGCTACAATATAAATTATAATTATATTATAGCTATTTTAGGATTAATATTTATTTTACAGGCAACTTTGTAATTATTTTAACCAGGTACAATAGCTATTAAATAGTTAAGAACTATTTAATAGTTACCTAGTTAAAATAATTACAAATTTACCTGTAAAATAAATCCTAACCTAAGATATAATTAAACCTAACACTACCCTATCAATAAAATAATTAAATAAACTACCTACAATTACCTACAATTAACCTAACACTACACTATCAATAAATTAATTAAACACAATTGCTACAAATAAATAAAATTAAATAAACTATCTAAAGTACAAAAAATAAAAAAGAACTAAGTTACAGAAAATAATAAAATATTTACAAACATAAGAAAAATATTACAACAATTTTAAACTAATTACACCTACTCTAAGCCCCCTAATAAAATAACAAAGCCCCCCAAAATAAAAAATTCCCTACCCTATTCTAAAATACAAATATTACAAGCTCTTTTACCTTACCAGCCCTGAACAGGGCCCTTTGCGGGGCATGCCCCAAGAATTTCAGCTCTTTTGCCTGTAAAAAAAACATACAATACCCCCCCCCCAACATTACAACCCACCACCCACATACCCCTAATCTAACCCAAACCCCCCTTAAATAAACCTAACACTACCCCCCTGATGATCTTCCTACCTTGTCTTCACCATGCCAGGTTCACCGATCCGTCCTGGCTCCAAGATCTTCATCCACCCCAAGCGGGGGCTAGACATCCACTGAAGAAGTCCAGAAGAGGGTCCAAAGTCTTCCTCCTATCCGGCAAGAAGAGGACATCCGGACCGGCAAACATCTTCTCCAAGCGGCATCTTCTATCTTCTTCCATCCGATGACGACCGGCTCCATCTTGAAGACCTCCAGCGCGGATCCATCCTCTTCTTCCGACGACTAGACGACGAATGACGGTTCCTTTAAGGGACGTCATCCAAGATGGCGTCCCTCGAATTCCGATTGGCTGATAGGATTCTATCAGCCAATCGGAATTAAGGTAGGAATTTTCTGATTGGCTGATGGAATCAGCCAATCAGAATATAGTTCAATCCGATTGGCTGATCCAATCAGCCAATCAGATTGAGCTCGCATTCTATTGGCTGATCGGAACAGCCAATAGAATGCGAGCTCAATCTGATTGGCTGATTGGATCAGCCAATCGGATTGAACTATATTCTGATTGGCTGATTCCATCAGCCAATCAGAAAATTCCTACCTTAATTCCGATTGGCTGATAGAATCCTATCAGCCAATCGGAATTCGAGGGACGCCATCTTGGATGACGTCCCTTAAAGGAACCGTCATTCGTCGTCTAGTCGTCGGAAGAAGAGGATGGATCCGCGCTGGAGGTCTTCAAGATGGAGCCGGTCGTCATCGGATGGAAGAAGATAGAAGATGCCGCTTGGAGAAGATGTTTGCCGGTCCGGATGTCCTCTTCTTGCCGGATAGGAGGAAGACTTTGGACCCTCTTCTGGACTTCTTCAGTGGATGTCTAGCCCCCGCTTGGGGTGGATGAAGATCTTGGAGCCAGGACGGATCGGTGAACCTGGCATGGTGAAGACAAGGTAGGAAGATCATCAGGGGGGTAGTGTTAGGTTTATTTAAGGGGGGTTTGGGTTAGATTAGGGGTATGTGGGTGGTGGGTTGTAATGTTGGGGGGGGGGGTATTGTATGTTTTTTTTTACAGGCAAAAGAGCTGAAATTCTTGGGGCATGCCCCGCAAAGGGCCCTGTTCAGGGCTGGTAAGGTAAAAGAGCTTGTAATATTTGTATTTTAGAATAGGGTAGGGAATTTTTTATTTTGGGGGGCTTTGTTATTTTATTAGGGGGCTTAGAGTAGGTGTAATTAGTTTAAAATTGTTGTAATATTTTTCTTATGTTTGTAAATATTTTATTATTTTCTGTAACTTAGTTCTTTTTTATTTTTTGTACTTTAGATAGTTTATTTAATTTTATTTATTTGTAGCAATTGTGTTTAATTAATTTATTGATAGTGTAGTGTTAGGTTAATTGTAGGTAATTGTAGGTAGTTTATTTAATTATTTTATTGATAGGGTAGTGTTAGGTTTAATTATATCTTAGGTTAGGATTTATTTTACAGGTAAATTTGTAATTATTTTAACTAGGTAACTATTAAATAGTTCTTAACTATTTAATAGCTATTGTACCTGGTTAAAATAATTACAAAGTTGCCTGTAAAATAAATATTAATCCTAAAATAGCTATAATATAATTATAATTTATATTGTAGCTATATTAGGATGTATTTTACAGGTAAGTATTTAGCTTTAAATAGGAATTATTTATTTAATAAGAGTTAATTTATTTCGTTAGATAAAAATTATATTTAACTTAGGGGGGTGTTAGTGTTAGGGTTAGACTTAGCTTTAGGGGTTAATACATTTATTAGAATAGCGGTGAGCTCCGGTCGGCAGATTAGGGGTTAATAATTGAAGGTAGGTGTCGGCGATGTTAGGGAGGGCAGATTAGGGGTTAATACTATTTATGATAGGGTTAGTGAGGCGGATTAGGGGTTAATAACTTTATTATAGTAGCGCTCAGGTCCGCTCGGCAGATTAGGGGTTAATAAGTGTAGGTAGGTGTCGGCGACGTTGTGGGGGGCAGATTAGGGGTTAATAAATATAACATAGGGGTCGGCGATGTTAGGGGTAGCAGATTAGGGGTACATAGGGATAACGTAGGTGGCGGCGATTTGCGGTCGGAAGATTAGGGGTTAATTATTTTAAGTAGCTTGCGGCGACGTTGTGGGGGGCAAGTTAGGGGTTAATAGATATAATACAGGGGTCGGCGGTGTTAGGGGCAGCAGATTAGGGGTACATAAGTATAACGTAGGTGGCGGTCGGCAGATTAGGGGTTAAAAATTTTAATCGAGTGGCGGCGATGTGGGGGGACCTCGGTTTAGGGGTACATAGGTAGTTTATGGGTGTTAGTGTACTTTAGGGTACAGTAGTTAAGAGCTTTATAAACCGGCGTTAGCCAGAAAGCTCTTAACTCCTGCTATTTTCAGGCGGCTGGAATCTTGTCGTTAGAGCTCTAACGCTCACTGCAGAAACGACTCTAAATACCAGCGTTACAAAGATCCCATTGAAAAGATAGGCTACGCAAATGGCGTAGGGGGATCTGCGGTATGGAAAAGTCGCGGCTGAAAAGTGAGCGTTAGACCCTTTAATCACTGACTCCAAATACCAGCGGGCGCCCAAAACCAGCGTTAGGAGCCTCTAACGCTGGTTTTGACGGCTACCGCCGAACTCTAAATCTAGGCCAGAATGTAACAATAGACAGTATGTAACAATAGACAGTATGTAAGAATAGACAGTATGTAAGAATAGACAGAATGTAAGAATAGACAGAATGTAACAATAGACAGAATGTAAGAATAGACAGAATGTAAGAATAGACAGTATGTAAGAATAGACAGAGTGTAAGAATAGACAGTATGTAAGAATAGACAGTATGTAACAATAGACAGAATGTAACAATAGACAGTATGTAACAATAGACAGAATGTAAGAATAGACAGTATGTAACAATAGACAGTATGTAACAATAGACAGTATGTAACAATAGACAGTATGTAACAATAGACAGAATGTAAGAATAGACAGTATGTAACAATAGACAGTATGTAACAATAGACAGTATGTAACAATAGACAGAATGTAAGAATAGACAGTATGTAACAATAGACAGAATGTAACAATAGACAGTATGTAACAATAGACAGAATGTAACAATAGACAGTATGTAACAATAGACAGAATGTAAGAA
This sequence comes from Bombina bombina, assembly GCF_027579735.1. Classification (NCBI taxonomy): domain Eukaryota; kingdom Metazoa; phylum Chordata; class Amphibia; order Anura; family Bombinatoridae; genus Bombina; species Bombina bombina. The sequence goes on along the minus strand of NC_069505.1, from coordinate 226,494,852 downwards.
TAGACAGAATGTAAGAATAGACAGTATGTAAGAATAGACAGAATGTAAGAATAGACAGTATGTAAGAATAGACAGAATGTAAGAATAGACAGTATGTAAGAATAGACAGTATGTAAGAATAGACAGAATGTAAGAATAGACAGTATGTAAGAATAGACAGTATGTAAGAATAGACAGTATGTAACAATAGACAGTATGTAAGAATAGACAGAATGTAACAATAGACAGTATGTAAGAATAGACAGAATGTAACAATAGACAGTATGTAACAATAGACAGAATGTAACAATAGACAGTATGTAAGAATAGACAGTATGTAAGAATAGACAGAATGTAACAATAGACAGTATGTAACAATAGACAGAATGTAACAATAGACAGTATGTAAGAATAGACAGTATGTAACAATAGACAGAATGTAACAATAGACAGTATGTAACAATAGACAGAATGTAAGAATAGACAGAATGTAAGAATAGACAGTATGTAAGAATAGACAGAATGTAAGAATAGACAGTATGTAAGAATAGACAGAATGTAAGAATAGACAGTATGTAAGAATAGACAGAATGTAAGAATAGACAGTATGTTAGAATAGACAGTATGTAAGAATAGACAGAATGTAAGAATAGACAGTATGTAAGAATAGACAGAATGTAAGAATAGACAGTATGTAAGAATAGACAGAATGTAAGAATAGACAGTATGTAAGAATAGACAGAATGTAAGAATAGACAGTATGTAAGAATAGACAGTGTGTAGGAATAGACAGTATGTAAGAATAAACAGTATGTAAGAATAGACAGAATGTAAGAATAGACAGTATGTAAGAATAGACAGTATGTAAGAATAGACAGAATGTAAGAATAGACAGTATGTAGGAGTAGACAGTATGTAAGAATATACAGTATGTAAGAATAGACAGTATGTAAGAATAAACAGTATGTAGGAGTAGACAGTATGTAAGAATAGACAGTATGTAAGAATAGACAGTATGTAAGAATAGACAGTATGTAGTAATAGACAGAATGTAAGAATAGACAGTATGTAAGAATAGACAGTATGTAACAATAGACAGTATGTAAGAATAGACAGTATGTAAGAATAGACTGTATGTAAGAATAGACAGAATGTAAGAATAGACAGTATGTGGGAATAGACAGTATGTGGGAATAGACAGAATGTAAGAATAGACAGAATGTAAGAATAGACAGTATGTGGGAATAGACAGTATGTGGGAATAGACAGAATGTAAGAATAGACAGAATGTAAGAATAGACAGTATGTGGGAATAGACAGAATGTAAGAATAGACAGAATGTAAGAATAGACAGAATGTAAGAATAGACAGTATGTGGGAATAGACAGTATGTAAGAATAGACAGAATGTAACAATAGACAGTATGTAGGAGTAGACAGTATGTAACAATAGACAGAATGTAACAATAGACAGTATGTAAGAATAGACAGTATGTAAGAATAGACAGTATGTAAGAATAGACAGTATGTAAGAATAGACAGAATGTAAGAATAGACAGTATGTAAGAATAGACAGTATGTAAGAATAGACAGTATGTAACAATAGACAGTATGTAAGAATAGACAGAATGTAACAATAGACAGAATGTAACAATAGACAGTATGTAACAATAGACAGAATGTAACAATAGACAGTATGTAAGAATAGACAGTATGTAAGAATAGACAGTATGTAAGAATAGACAGTATGTAAGAATAGACAGAATGTAACAATAGACAGAATGTAACAATAGACAGAATGTAACAATAGACAGTATGTAAGAATAGACAGTATGTAAGAATAGACAGTATGTAAGAATAGACAGAATGTAAGAATAGACAGTATGTAGGAATAGACAGAATGTAACAATAGACAGTATGTAAGAATAGACAGTATGTGGGAATAGACAGTATGTAAGAATAGACAGAATGTAACAATAGACAGTATGTAAGAATAGACAGTATGTGGGAATAGACAGTATGTAAGAATAGACAGTATGTAGGAATAGACAGAATGTAACAATAGACAGAATGTAACAATAGACAGAATGTAACAATAGACAGAATGTAAGAATAGACAGTATGTAGGAATAGACAGAATGTAACAATAGACAGAATGTAAGAATAGACAGTATGTAAGAATAGACAGTATGTAACAATAGACAGTATGTAAGAATAGACAGTATGTAGGAATAGACAGAATGTAACAATAGACAGAATGTAAGAATAGACAGTATGTAAGAATAGACAGTATGTAAGAATAGACAGTATGTAACAATAGACAGTATGTAAGAATAGACAGAATGTAACAATAGACAGAATGTAACAATAGACAGTATGTAAGAATAGACAGTATGTAAGAATAGACAGTATGTAAGAATAGACAGTATGTAAGAATAGACAGAATGTAAGAATAGACAGTATGTAAGAATAGACAGTATGTAAGAATAGACAGTATGTAACAATAGACAGTATGTAAGAATAGACAGAATGTAACAATAGACAGAATGTAACAATAGACAGAATGTAACAATAGACAGAATGTAGGAATAGACAGTATATAAGAATAGACAGTATGTAACAATAGACAGAATGTAAGAATAGACAGAATGTAAGAATAGACAGTATGTAAGAATAGACAGAATGTAACAATAGACAGTATGTAAGAATAGACAGTATGTAAGAATAGACAGAATGTAACAATAGACAGAATGTAACAATAGACAGTATGTAAGAATAGACAGTATGTAAGAATAGACAGAATGTAAGAATAGACAGTATGTAAGAATAGACAGTATGTAGGAATAGACAGAATGTAACAATAGACAGAATGTAACAATAGACAGTATGTAAGAATAGACAGAATGTAACAATAGACAGAATGTAACAATAGACAGTATGTAAGAATAGACAGTATGTAAGAATAGACAGTATGTAGGAATAGACAGTATGTAAGAATAGACAGTATGTAAGAATAGACAGTATGTAAGAATAGACAGAATGTAACAATAGACAGTATGTAGGAATAGACAGAATGTAACAATAGACAGAATGTAACAATAGACAGTATGTAACAATAGACAGTATGTAAGAATAGACAGTATGTAAGAATAGACAGTATGTAAGAATAGACAGTATGTAAGAATAGACAGTATGTAGGAATAGACAGAATGTAACAATAGACAGAATGTAAGAATAGACAGTATGTAGGAATAGACAGAATGTAACAATAGACAGTATGTAAGAATAGACAGTATGTAAGAATAGACAGTATGTAAGAATAGACAGTATGTAAGAATAGACAGTATGTAGGAATAGACAGAATGTAACAATAGACAGTATGTAAGAATAGACAGTATGTAAGAATAGACAGTATGTAAGAATAGACAGTATGTAAGAATAGACAGTATGTAGGAATAGACAGAATGTAACAATAGACAGAATGTAACAATAGACAGAATGTAACAATAGACAGAATGTAAGAATAGACAGAATGTAAGTATAGACAGTATGTAGGAATAGACAGTATGTAACAATAGACAGAATGTAACAATAGACAGAATGTAAGAATAGACAGAATGTAAGAATAGACAGAATGTAAGAATAGACAGTATGTAAGAATAGACAGTATGTAAGAATAGACAGAATGTAAGAATAGACAGTATGTAAGAATAGACAGTATGTAACAATAGACAGAATGTAAGAATAGACAGTATGTAAGAATAGACAGTATGTAAGAATAGACAGAATGTAACAATAGACAGAATGTAAGAATAGACAGTATGTAAGAATAGACAGTATGTAACAATAGACAGAATGTAACAATAGACAGAATGTAAGAATAGACAGAATGTAAGAATAGACAGTATGTAACAATAGACAGAATGTAACAATAGACAGAATGTAAGAATAGACAGTATGTAACAATAGACAGAATGTAAGAATAGACAGTATGTAACAATAGACAGTATGTAACAATAGACAGTATGTAACAATAGACAGAATGTAACAATAGACAGAATGTAACAATAGACAGTATGTAACAATAGACAGTATGTAACAATAGACAGTATGTAACAATAGACAGTATGTAACAATAGACAGTATGTAACAATAGACAGTATGTAACAATAGACAGAATGTAACAATAGACAGAATGTAAGAATAGACAGTATGTAACAATAGACAGAATGTAACAATAGACAGTATGTAAGAATAGACAGAATGTAAGAATAGACAGAATGTAAGAATAGACAGTATGTAAGAATAGACAGAATGTAAGAATAGACAGTATGTAAGAATAGACAGAATGTAACAATAGACAGAATGTAAGAATAGACAGAATGTAACAATAGACAGTATGTAACAATAGACAGTATGTAAGAATAGACAGAATGTAAGAATAGACAGTATGTAAGAATAGACAGTATGTAAGAATAGACAGAATGTAAGAATAGACAGAATGTAAGAATAGACAGAATGTAACAATAGACAGAATGTAAGAATAGACAGAATGTAAGAATAGACAGTATGTAAGAATAGACAGTATGTAAGAATAGACAGAATGTAACAATAGACAGAATGTAACAATAGACAGAATGTAACAATAGACAGTATGTAAGAATAGACAGTATGTAAGAATAGACAGTATGTAAGAATAGACAGAATGTAACAATAGACAGAATGTAAGAATAGACAGTATGTAAGAATAGACAGAATGCAAGAATAGACAGTATGTAAGAATAGACAGAATGTAAGAATAGACAGAATGTAAGAATAGACAGTATGTAAGAATAGACAGTATGTAGGAATAGACAGTATGTAACAATAGACAGTATGTGGGAATAGACAGAATGTAAGAATAGACAGTATGTAACAATAGACAGTATGTTAGAATAGACAGAATGTAACAATAGACAGTATGTAAGAATAGACAGTATGTAACAATAGACAGTATGTAAGAATAGACAGAATGTAACAATAGACAGTATGTAAGAATAGACAGTATGTAACAATAGACAGTATGTAAGAATAGACAGAATGTAAGAATAGACAGAATGTAACAATAGACAGTATGTAGGAGTAGACAGTATGTAACAATAGACAGTATGTTAGAATAGACAGAATGTAACAATAGACAGTATGTAAGAATAGACAGTATGTAGGAATAGACAGTATGTAAGAATAGACAGAATGTAACAATAGACAGTATGTAAGAATAGACAGTATGTAACAATAGACAGTATGTAAGAATAGACAGAATGTAACAATAGACAGAATGTAACAATAGACAGTATGTAAGAATAGACAGTATGTAAGAATAGACAGTATGTAAGAATAGACAGTATGTAAGAATAGACAGTATGTAACAATAGACAGTATGTAACAATAGACAGTATGTAAGAATAGACAGAATGTAACAATAGACAGAATGTAAGAATAGACAGTATGTAAGAATAGACAGAATGTAACAATAGACAGAATGTAAGAATAGACAGAATGTAACAATAGACAGAATGTAAGAATAGACAGTATGTAAGAATAGACAGAATGTAACAATAGACAGAATTTAACAATAGACAGTATGTAACAATAGACAGTATGTAAGAATAGACAGAATGTAAGAATAGACAGTATGTAACAATAGACAGTATGTAAGAATAGACAGAATGTAACAATAGACAGTATGTAACAATAGACAGTATGTAACAATAGACAGTATGTAAGAATAGACAGAATGTAAGAATAGACAGTATGTAACAATAGACAGTATGTAAGAATAGACAGAATGTAACAATAGACAGAATGTAAGAATAGACAGTATGTAAGAATAGACAGTATGTAACAATAGACAGAATGTAACAATAGACAGAATGTAACAATAGACAGAATGTAACAATAGACAGAATGTAAGAATAGACAGAATGTAACAATAGACAGTATGTAACAATAGACAGAATGTAACAATAGACAGTATGTAACAATAGACAGTATGTAACAATAGACAGTATGTAAGAATAGACAGAATGTAAGAATAGACAGTATGTAACAATAGACAGTATGTAAGAATAGACAGAATGTAACAATAGACAGAATGTAAGAATAGACAGTATGTAAGAATAGACAGTATGTAACAATAGACAGAATGTAACAATAGACAGAATGTAACAATAGACAGAATGTAACAATAGACAGAATGTAAGAATAGACAGAATGTAACAATATACAGTATGTAACAATAGACAGTATGTAACAATAGACAGTATGTAACAATAGACAGTATGTAACAATAGACAGAATGTAACAATAGACAGAATGTAACAATAGACAGAATGTAAGAATAGACAGTATGTAACAATAGACAGAATGTAACAATAGACAGAATGTAACAATAGACAGAATGTAAGAATAGACAGAATGTAACAATAGACAGTATGTAACAATAGACAGAATGTAACAATAGACAGAATGTAAGAATAGACAGAATGTAACAATAGACAGTATGTAACAATAGACAGAATGTAACAATAGACAGAATGTAACAATAGACAGAATGTAAGAATAGACAGAATGTAACAATAGACAGAATGTAACAATAGACAGTATGTAACAATAGACAGAATGTAAGAATAGACAGTATGTAACAATAGACAGAATGTAACAATAGACAGAATGTAACAATAGACAGTATGTAAGAATAGACAGTATGTAAGAATAGACAGTATGTAAGAATAGACAGAATGTAAGAATAGACAGTATGTAACAATAGATAGTATGTAAGAATAGACAGTATGTAAGAATAGACAGAATGTAAGAATAGACAGTATGTAAGAATAGACAGTATGTAAGAATAGACAGAATGTAACAATAGACAGTATGTAAGAATAGACAGTATGTGGGAATAGACAGTATGTAAGAATAGACAGTATGTAAGAATAGACAGTATGTAAGAATAGACAGTATGTAGGAATAGACAGAATGTAACAATAGACAGTATGTAAGAATAGACAGTATGTAGGAATAGACAGAATGCAAGAATAGACAGAATGCAAGAATAGACAGTATGTAAGAATAGACAGTATGTAGGAATAGACAGAATGTAACAATAGACAGTATGTAAGAATAGACAGTATGTAGGAATAGACAGAATGCAAGAATAGACAGTATGTAAGAATAGACAGAATGTAAGAATAGACAGAATGTAAGAATAGACAGTATGTGGGAATAGACAGAATGCAAGAATAGACAGTATGTAGTAATAGACAGTATGTAAGAATAGACAGAATGTAAGAATAGACAGTAGGTAAGAATAGACAGTATGTAGGAATAGACAGTATGTAAGAATAGACAGTATGTAACAATAGACAGTATGTGGGAATAGACAGAATGTAAGAATAGACAGAATGTAAGAATAGACAGTATGTAAGAATAGACAGTATGTAAGAATAGACAGAATGTAAAAATAGACAGTATGTGGGAATAGACAGAATGCAAGAATAGACAGTAGGTAAGAATAGACAGTATGTAAGAATAGACAGAATGTAAGAATAGACAGTATGTAAGAATAGACAGAATGTAAGAATAGACAGTATGTAAGAATAGACAGTATGTAAGAATAGACAGAATGTAAGAATAGACAGTATGTAAGAATAGACAGTATGTAAGAATAGACAGAATGTAAGAATAGACAGTATGTAGTAATGGACAGTATGTAAGAATAGACAGAATGTAAGAATAGACAGTATGTAGTAATGGACAGTATGTAAGAATAGACAGAATGTAAGAATAGACAGAATGTAAGAATAGACAGTATGTAAGAATAGACAGTATGTAAGAATAGACAGAATGTAAGAATAGACAGTATGTAGTAATAGACAGTATGTAAGAATAGACAGAATGTAAGAATAGACAGTATGTAGTAATGGACAGTATGTAAGAATAGACAGAATGTAAGAATAGACAGAACGTAAGAATAGACAGTATGTAAGAATAGACAGTATGTAAGAATAGACAGAATGGAAGAATAGACAGTATGTAAGAATAGACAGTATGTAACAATAGACAGTATGTAAGAATAGACAGTATGTGGGAATAGACAGAATGTAAGAATAGACAGAATGGAAGAATAGACAGTATGTAGGAATAGACAGTATGTAAGAATAGACAGTATGTAGGAATAGACAGTATGTAACAATAGACAGAATGTAACAATAGACAGTATGTAAGAATAGACAGTATGTAAGAATAGACAGTATGTGGGAATAGACAGAATGTAAGAATAGACAGAATGTAACAATAGACAGAATGTAAGAATAGACAGAATGTAAGAATAGACAGTATGTAACAATAGACAGAATGTAAGAATAGACAGTATGTAAGAATAGACAGTATGTAACAATAGACAGAATGTAAGAATAGACAGTATGTAAGAATAGACAGTATGTAGTAATAGACAGAATGGAAGAATAGACAGTATGTAAGAATAGACAGTATGTAAGAATAGACAGAATGGAAGAATAGACAGTATGTAAGAATAGACAGTATGTAGTAATAGACAGAATGGAAGAATAGACAGTATGTAAGAATAGACAGTATGTAAGAATAGACAGTATGTAAGAATAGACAGTATGTAAGAATAGACAGAATGTAAGAATAGACAGTATGTAAGAATAGACAGAATGCAAGAATAGACAGTATGTAAGAATAGACAGAATGTAAGAATAGACAGTATGTAAGAATAGACAGAATGTAAGAATAGACAGTATGTAAGAATAGACAGTATGTAAGAATAGACAGAATGTAAGAATAGACAGTATGTAAGAATAGACAGTATGTAAGAATAGACAGAATGGAAGAATAGACAGTATGTAAGAATAGACAGTATGTAAGAATAGACAGAATGTAAGAATAGACAGTATGTAAGAATAGACAGAATGTAACAATAGACAGTATGTAAGAATAGACAGAATGTAAGAATAGACAGTATGTAAGAATAGACAGTATGTAAGAATAGACAGTATGTAAGAATAGACAGAATGGAAGAATAGACAGAATGGAAGAATAGACAGTATGTAAGAATAGACAGTATGTAAGAATAGACAGTATGTAAGAATAGACAGTATATAAGAATAGACAGAATGGAAGAATAGACAGTATGTAAGAATAGACAGTATGTAAGAATAGACAGTATGTAACAATAGACAGTATGTGGGAATAGACAGAATGTAAGAATAGACAGTATGTAAGAATAGACAGTATGTAAGAATATACAGTATGTAAGAATAGACAGAATGTAAGAATATACAGTATGTAAGAATAGACAGTATGTAAGAATAGACAGTATGTAAGAATAGACAGTATGTAGTAATATACAGTATGTAAGAATAGACAGTATGTAAGAATAGACAGTATGTAAGAATAGACAGTATGTAGTAATAGACAGAATGTAAGAATAGACAGAATGTAAGAATAGACAGTATGTAAGAATATACAGTATGTAAGAATAGACAGTATGTAAGAATAGACAGTATGTAGTAATAGACAGAATGTAAGAATAGACAGAATGTAAGAATAGACAGTATGTAACAATAGACAGAATGTAAGAATAGACAGAACGTAAGAATAGACAGTATGTAGGAAGAGACAGTATGTAAGAATAGACAGAATGGAAGAATAGACAGTATGTAACAATAGACAGAATGTAACAATAGACAGAATGTAAAAATAGACAGTATGTAAGAATAGACAGAATGTAAGAATAGACAGTATGTAGGAATAGACAGTATGTAAGAATAGACAGTATGTAAGAATAGACAGAATGTAAGAATAGACAGTATGTAGGAATAGACAGTATGTAAGAATAGACTATTTAAGAATAGACAGAATAGAAGAATAGACAGTATGTAAGAATAGACAGTATGTAATAATAGACAGTATGTAGGAATTGACAGTATGTAAGAATCGACAGTATGTAAGAATAGACAGTATGTAAGAATAGACAGTATGTAACAATAGACAGAATGTAAGAATAGCCAGTATGGGCTCCATGTACTAAGCCGTCAATTAGTCCGTCATTGTAGACGCGGATAAACTCGCCGTTACTCGTCGCGGGTGAAATGGTGTCCTCTCTCGCTATGTACTAATAATCCCCCAATAAATAGACACGTCTAGCCCGCCGCGAGCAGTGGCGGATTATTGATAAATTTGACGCTTCGCTCGCTGCGACTAATCTAATGTACTTAACTTTCAGTCAAATTGTCTGGCCAATTATTAACATGTGACATGCAAGGTGTCAGAAACGTCATAGTAGTCGCGGGAATAGAATTTTGCCCCTATAAAACTTCAACTTTTCTAAACAACTTTATTATTGTTCCAAATTTTTTGGAGAGTGATTACAGAGCGTTATATTTTGTGATCTTTATTTACAAATTCGATATGGCTTCATCTGGATCTGATACCACTTCAAAATCCAAGAATCCTCACTTTTTGCATCAGCAAAACGTTGTTTTTATTGACATGATTATTTAGTCTTAGGATTATTTGTTTGGATGTCGTGTCAAACAGACAAATTTTTCGAGGAGGAAGCTGATCTGGCAAAGGATCAGCGATGCTTTTAGTGCCCAGGGTCCGGGAAAAAAGGATGTTGATCAGCTGAAGAAGCGTTACAACGACATTAAACGTTTCGCCAAAGCTAAATTGGCCATAGAAAAAAATTTGGCACGTGCTACCGGAGGTGGACTAGCATATGTGGCCGACCTCAATGACTATGAGCAGAAGCTTGTTCAGCTTCTAGGACCAGAGATCATCACTGGCATAGCGGATGATTGTGACAGTGATTTAAGAGGTAAATGTACAACATAATTGACGCAAAATTTTTTGTTAAATAATCATAGCTCATTGTCTCCAATATATATTTATTAAAAATAACATGAACTGACTTCTTATGCTTCCGTATGTGAATCCGCAAATAGGCCCCAAATAGTCTTATCATTTATGGCGCACTAAAAGTTTAATAATATGTATTATAGAATACATTAATCGACATTAATCATGAAATATATTTTTTTTAAATTCACATCACTTTAACTTTTATCTCTGCATATTCTGACTGACCCCTGATCACATGCCTTTTTAAATGTATTATCTTTTGACTTCCATGTTGCAGTATTTGAGTATAGAATATTATTTTTAACATCTTTCAAAATTAGTAGATAATATCTAATTGATCTCAGCTTTCTAAAGATATACTTGTTTCAGACATAGATATGCACATAGTTGACGCAGTCACATGACCCATCTATGTGCATGAACCAAATGATCATTTACTGAGCCTGTATAGATTTGCTTTCCATCAAAGTATATCAATGCAATGAAGCCAAAAATATAATAAAATTAAATAATTTTTAAAAAGCATGTTTTTATGAGATCATGAAAGGAAAATCTTTGTTTTCATGTCCCTTTAATGATTGTGCCTTCATTCACTGCTGCGATGATATTATTAATAAAAGTATTAGCTTTCAGTTGAAACATAAAATAAAAATCAAATTAAAAATGTATTAATAAATTATTATTTTTTAAATTTATTTTAAAGCAACACTAGTGATGTCCCGAACTGTTCGCCCGCGAACAGTTCACCGCAAACTTAGCTTGTTCGCGCTCGCCGCTACGGGCGAACATATGCGATGTTCAATCCGCCCCCTATGTGTCATCATTGAGGAAACTTTGACCCTGTATGTCACAGCCTTCTGACACATTAGAGCCAATCAGCATCAGACACTCCCTCACAGACCCTCACAGCTTCTTGGCAGCAGCCATTTTCGACTCATTAGGATCTTGCTTTCTTAGTGAGAGGACCTTTTGTGTTGCTGCTGCTGACATTATGGGGAAATAGATAGCTAGGCTAGTGTATTTAGTGTCCACTACAGTCCTGAAGGACTCATTTAATCTCTGCTGCAAGGACAGCACCCCAAAAAGCCCTTTTTAGGGCTATAACTTCAGTCGTTTTATTTATTTTTTTCTTTGTATTTTTATTTGCATTTGCCTGGCTTTCAGCCTGTATGAGGCTCACAGCATATGCTGTGATTAGTGCCACCACTGATATCTGCTTAACATTAGTTTAAATTTAACCAACAAAAATTTGAAATTATTTTGCTAGTGTAATTTATTTTCATTTTCTATCAGGCCTGTGTCTCAGGCTCACACAGCATAAACTGTGGTTCATTGTTCTGTGCCAGCCACCACTCATATCTGCTTATAACATTATTTTAAATTTAAAAAAAAACTTTTTAATCATTTTGCTAGTGTAATCTAATTTCATTTTCTATCAGGCCTGTGTGTTTTCCTGACTTACAGAGCATACTGTGGTTAATTGCTTCCCTACCTTGGCTATCAGCCACGACTCATATGTGCTTAACCTTTTTTAAATAAAAAAAAAAAACTTTAAATAATTTTGCTAGTGTAATCTAATTTTATTTTCTATCAGGCCTGTGTGTATCTGACTTACAGAGCCTACTGTGGTTAATTGCTGCCCTACCAAGGCTAGCAGCCGGCCCACGACTCATATGTGCTTAACCTTTTCCTTTAAATTAAAAAAAAAAACCTTTAAATCATTTTGCTAGTGTAATCTAATTTTATTTTCTATCAAGCCTGTGTGTACCTGACTTACAGAGCCTACTGTGGTTAATTGATGCCCTACCAAGGCTAGCAGCCACGACTCATATGTGCTTAACCTTTTTCTTTAAATTAAAAAAAAAAACCTTTAAAATCATTTTGCTAGTGTAATCTATTTTTATTTTCTATCAGACCTGTGTGTTTTGCTGACTTACAGAGCATACTGTGTTTAATTGCTGCCCTCCCTAGTCTATCAGCCACGACTCATATGTGCTTAACCTTTTTTTAAATTCCAAAAAAAAACATTAAATTATTGTGCTAGTGTAATCTAATTTCATTTTCTATCAGGCCTGTGTCTTTCTCACTTACACAGCATACTGTGGTAAATTGCTGCCCTACCTACCAGCCACGACTCATATCTGCTTTACATTATTTTAAAGTAAAAAAAAAATTTAAAATCATTTTGCTAGTGTAATTTAATTTCTTTTTCCATCAGGCCTGTGTGTTTCTGGCCCACATCATATAGTGTGACACAGATTAATATTTTTTTTTCCACCACTTATATCTGGTGTAACAACATTAGTGTAAATTCTATGTAAAATTTTTTTTTACATCAGTCCTTTTCTAGTGTTATTTAATTTTAGTAGCCAGGCTGCCATTACTGCCAGCCTGTGTGTCAGGCTGCCAGCATATACTGTGCCTACTTCCATCCTCAGTGCCAGTCCACGACTCCTATCTGGTGTAACATAATATTAAATTTTGTAAAAAAAAACTTTTACATCACTCTTCGAGTGTTATTTCATATTAGTTCACAGGCCAGCCTGCCACCACTAGTGCCAGCCTGTGTGTCAGGCTACCAGCACAAACTGTGCCTAGTTCTATCCTGAGTGCCATTACTCCTATCTGTTGTAACATTTTTGTAACTTTTGTAAAAACAAACTGTTACATCACTCTGCTATTGTTATTTAATTGCAGTTGCCTGCCTGCATGTGTTCCAGGCCCACTTGCCAACTAGTTACACCAATCATGTTTGTTATAACAGTAGTGTAAATATTTAAAATAAAATATTTTTTGACTGTGAATCATCGGCCTGCTAGTGCAATTGAATTGCAGTTGCCTGCCAGCCAGCGTGTGTGCCAGGCCCACTTGCCAACTGGTGCCACTAATCATATTTGTTATAACAGTAGTTTAAATATTAAAAATAATACATTTTTGACTCTGAAAGATCAGTCTGCTAGTGCAATCCAATTGCAGTTGCCTGCCTGCCAGCGTGTGTGCCAGGCCCACTTGCCAACTATTCCCACCAATCATATTTGTTATAACAGTATAGTAAATATTTAGAATAAATAATTTTTTGCCTGTGAATCATCAGTCTGCTAGTGCCTTTGAATTGCAGTTGCCTGCCTGCCAGCGTGTGTGCCAGGCCACTTGCCAACTAGTTACACCAATCATATTTGTTCTAACAGTATTATAAATATTTAAAATAATAAATTCTTAGATTGTGAATCATCAGTCTGCTAGTGCCATTGAATTGCAGTTTCCTGCCTGCCAGCGTGTGTGCCAGGTCCACTAGCCAACTAGTGCCACCAATCATATGTGCTAAGAATACTACTTAACACAACCTAGTTACCATGGGTCCCAGACCACATGTTTTGTTATTATAGTTTGTCAGGGTAATCATGCAGCAAACCCTGGGAGGGTATATAGTTTCAGCAACAACAGACGCCTACAAAGACAACTGATCAAATGGTTCTAACAACGATACAGAGAACACTCCATTTAACTAGGCAACTAGAAACTCCAGCAAACCAATACAAGGTATACAGTTTCTATAACCTAAACGGAACCAAGTTACACCAACAACTGAAACTCCTGCAAACCCAGTTAAGGTATACAGTTTCAGCAACTTTACCATCAAGTGTCTATTATCCTCATCTACAATCTCAATCTACAAGTTTTAAAGAATTTTAGTATAAATTACAGCGGAATATAATATCTTTTATAAAGGCTTGTCTGTTCCAACCAATCAGACACCTTGGAACTTGTTCATGTAAACTGTGAGTAATTATTTTCCCACTAAAAGTCACATCAAAAGATAAAAGCAGACCATCAGATGAACATTTATATCTATCTTCCACGATAATTGCTTTTATTGTGTTCTTATCAAATGCTTTGAATACTATATTATGAATATAAAGTCATTTTACTTTAACGTTTGATTGATGAAATTTTAGTAATTTTATTTTCTAAAGGTAATAGAGCTCTTTACCATTAACTTGTTATCCAGTCAGAATATATCCTTGTTTTTTAATGCAACAATTAAATATTTTGTTTTTTAACCTCTTGTAGTCACCCCTTCCTTATTTTCACCCAGTTCATAGTGCAATATAAATTGCGCAAAAACCACAAACAAATACGAGAACCACACTTAAAGGTCAGGAATATATATATATATATATATTGAAATATACACAGCTCCCCTCACCTGTTTTTTACCCCATCTATCTCTCACAGTTGTTTGAAGGAACAACTGTTTATCAGGGTTGAGCTGTCTCAATCCAATAGGTGCACTCACTCTTAATTGTTTTTCACTACTAATCTTTAACCTTCTCTAGAGTTAGAGACACACCTTATATTTCCCAAAATTTCCATCACTTTTTTTACACTTATTGATACACTACGATTATCAATATATATATATATATATATATATTATATATATATATATATATATATATATATATATAATTATAAATTAATCTAAATATGGACATTTTTGCTCAAAGAGAGGAAATCCTCCAAGGAATTTTTTCAGAAAATAATAGCACAGAGTTTAACACCTTACACAATACCCCCAAAAATCTCACCAATCTATGTGAAAGTTTAGAAAACCTACTAATAAAAGAACTAAAGAACACCATTGAAATTAAATACACAGAAAAATATATCGCCAATAACATGGTCCCTAGAGGACTCTGCTTAAAGAAAAACTGTACCTTTGCCCTTAATAACGATCTATCAAATGAATGGTTCGAAGTACTCGAAACGGCTTCTTTAGGACTCATGAAAATTATAGTGAAGTCAAGAAATATTTCATTAAAAGAAACCAAAACTGAAATAGACAAACATAAAATTACTATGAAAACATTTGAAAATAATACTGAATTCATAAATTACCAAAAAGAAATTTTTAACAATATTTCATTGCTTAAAGAAAACATTTTAGCAAATAAAATATCTAAATACAACAGAGATCTAGAAGATTATTCAGATAATAACATCACAGATATCCCTATAGAAACTAATTCTATTGTAGAAAGCAATGACAATTTGACACCTTCCCATGTTCATAAAAAAGACAGATCTTTCATATTTGGTAAAAATAATCAACAAAACACCAAACAAACCATAGCCACCACATCCAATAACACAGTACAAGGAAAACAAACTAACCACAATGTATCATACAGACATAATGATGAACAATCATATACACTGTGTGCAGAATTATTAGGCAAATGAGTATTTTGACCACATCATCCTCTTTATGCATGTTGTCTTACTCCAAGCTGTATAGGCTCGAAAGCCTACTACCAATTAAGCATATTAGGTGATGTGCATCTTTGTAATGAGAAGGGGTGTGGTCTAATGACATCAACACCCTATATCAGGTGTGCATAATTATTAGGCAACTTCCTTTCCTTTGGCAAAATGGGTCAAAAGAAGGACTTGACAGGCTCAGAAAAGTCAAAAATAGTGAGATATCTTGCAGTGGGATGCAGCACTCTTCAAATTGCAAAGCTTCTGAAGCGTGATCATCGAACAATCAAGCGTTTCATTCAAAATAGTCAACAGGGTCGCAAGAAGCGTGTGGAAAAACCAAGGCGCAAAATAACTGCCCATGAACTGAGAAAAGTCAAGCGTGCAGCTGCCAAGATGCCACTTGCCACCAGTTTGGCCATATTTCAGAGCTGCAACATCACTGGAGTGCCCAAAAGCACAAGGTGTGCAATACTCAGAGACATGGCCAAGGTAAGAAAGGCTGAAAGACGACCACCACTGAACAAGACACACAAGCTGAAACGTCAAGACTGGGCCAAGAAATATCTCAAGACTGAATTTTCTAAGGTTTTATGGACTGATGAAATGAGAGTGAGTCTTGATGGGCCAGATGGATGGGCCCGTGGCTGGATTGGTAAAGGGCAGAGAGCTCCAGTCCGACTCAGACGCCAGCAAGGTGGAGGTGGAGTACTGGTTTGGGCTGGTATCATCAAAGATGAGCTTGTGGGGCCTTTTCGGGTTGAGGCTGGAGTCAAGCTCAACTCCCAGTCCTACTGCCAGTTTCTGGAAGACACCTTCTTCAAGCAGTGGTACAGGAAGAAGTCTGCATCCTTCAAGAAAAACATGATTTTCATGCAGGACAATGCTCCATCACACGCGTCCAAGTGCTCCACAGCGTGGCTGGCAAGAAAGGGTATAAAAGAAGAAAATCTAATGACATGGCCTCCTTGTTCACCTGATCTGAACCCCATTGAGAACCTGTGGTCCATCATCAAATGTGAGATTTACAAGGAGGGAAAACAGTACACCTCTCTGAACAGTGTCTGGGAGGCTGTGGTTGCTGCTGCACGCAATGTTGATGGTGAACAGATCAAAACACTGACAGAATCCATGGATGGCAGGCTTTTGAGTGTCCTTGCAAAGAAAGGTGGCTATATTGGTCACTGATTTGTTTTTGTTTTGTTTTTGAATGTCAGAAATGTATATTTGTGAATGTTGAGATGTTATATTGGTTTCACTGGTAAAAATAAATAATTAAAATGGGTATATATTTGTTTTTTATTAAGTTGCCTAATAATTATGCACAGTAATAGTCACCTGCACACACAGATATCCCCCTAAAATAGCTATAACTAAAAACAAACTAAAAACTACTTCCAAAAATATTCAGCTTTGATATTAATGAGTTTTTTGGGTTCATTGAGAACATGGTTGTTGTTCAATAATAAAATTAATCCTCAAAAATACAACTTGCCTAATAATTCTGCACTCCCTGTAAACATCAAAATCATACATACAGGAATAGAAACCAAGAAAACAATTATTATCAGGATAATTATTATACTGACCCCAAAACACAAGATGAAAATTCTTCCAACTATAGGAGACAGGAAATGAGATCGCAAAGAAACTACTCCTCAAATTACACATATCACAACAATAGAGACCATGCTCAAAACAGAGAAACATAGAAACATAGAAACATAGATATTGACGGCAGATAAGAGCCATAGGCCCAGCAAGTCTGCCCCACCTTACCTAACAGTATAAACTTATCTAGTTCGTAGGATAGCCCTATGCTTGTCCCATGCATTTTTAAAGTCCCCCACAGTGTTTGTTGCTACTACCTCTTGAGGAAGTTTATTCCATAAATCAATCACTCTTTCTGTAAAGAAGTGCTTCCTCAAATTACTCCTGAATCTACTACCCTTTAGCTTGAGCTCATGACCCCTTGTTCTTGAATTTTCCATTTTATGTAAAATACCCACAGCCTCAGTTTTACTAAACCCTTTAATGTACTTGAAAGTTGCTATCATATCACCTCTTTCCCTTCTCTCCTCTAAGCTATACATATTTAGGTCATTGAGCCTATCCTGGTAAGTTTTATTTTTTAGACCATGTACCATTTTGGTAGCCCTCCTTTGCACAGATTCAAGTTTGTTAATATCCTTCTGAAGATATGGCCTCCAGAACTGCACACAATACTCAAGATGAGGCCTAACTAATGATCTATAAAGTGGCATAAGAACCTTACTATTTCTGCTGCAAATACCTCTACCAATACATCCAAGCATTCTGCTAGCCTTACTCGCTGCCTTACTACATTGTTTACTAAGTTTTAAATCATCTGAAATAATAATTCCCAAGTCCTCTTCCTCGTCTGTAACAGTCAGTAAAGTGTCATTGAGTCTGTAATTAACATTTGGATTTTTCTTCCCTAAATGCATTATTTTACACTTTGCTGTGTTAAACTTTAGATCCCAGTCGTTTGTCCAATCCTCCAATTGTTGTATATCACTTCTCATTTTGTCTACCCCCCCTGGAACATCCACTCTGTTGCAAATTTTTGTATCATCTGCAAAGAGACATACTTTCCCCTGTAGCCCTTTGCTGATATCGCAGATAAATATGTTAAACAAAACAGGCCCCAGAACTGACCCCTGAGGAACACCACTAGTAACAGCCCCCTCTGCTGAATGAACTCCATTTACTAAGACACTTTGTTTTCTGTCCTTAAGCCAGCATTCCACCCAGTTCACAATTTTTGAATCTAGACCAAGGAGATATAGTTTGTGAATAAGTTTATTGTGTGGGACGGTGTCAAATGCTTTGCTGAAATCTAGATATGCTACATCAACTGCTCCTCCCTTGTCTAATACTTTTGTTACATAATCAAAGAAGTCAATTAGATTAGTCTGACATGATCTCCCTGAAGTAAAACCATGCTGATTTTGGTCCTCTAAATTGTTTGTCTTTATGTAAGTCATAATTCTTTCCTTTAAGAGGCTTTCCATTAATTTCCCTACTACTGAAGTTAAACTAACTGGCCTGTAGTTGCCAGATTCTTCTCTACTGCCCCTTTTTATGAAGAGGTATTACATTTGCTATTCTCCAATCATCTGGGACAGCTCCTGTTAATAGTGACTGATTAAACAGATCAGTTAATGGGACAGTTAGCACTGAACGAAGTTCTTTTAAAACCCTTGGATGAATATTATCAGGACCCACTGCCTTTGTAACATTTATTTTTGATAATGCTAACAAAACCTCATCCTCTGTAAAAAGATTACTGTTAAGCTTGTTTCTATTTTGCATAGCATCCCTTAATGTAGACATTGTATCTTCACAATCTTTAGTGAAAACAGAACAGAAGTAATCATTGAGACAGTCTGCAATCTGCTTATCTCCTTCTATTATTCTACCATCAACTGATTTCAATTTTACTATTCCTACCTTATTTTTTCTTCTTTCACTGATATATCTAAAGAATGTTTTGTCCCCATGTTTTACTGACTGTGCTATCTTCTCTTCTGCATCAGCTTTAACCTTCCTAATTAACTGCTTAGTCTTTTTTTGTTGGAGTCTCCATATTTTCATACATACAGAGAATATTCACATAGGAGGAATTACAATGATTCCTACCCTCAAACCAATAATTACTCTTCCTATAGAGACAGATATGACCAAGATCAAAAACAAAATTATCCAAGGAATCAACAATACAGACAGTTTAATCACCACACAGAAAAAGGCCCTTATCAAGGCTACTCCAGAAATAACCATAATAACCAAAGTGACTATCAATCCAACTGGAGAATACCAACTAGAAATAGATTTCAAACTCTAGAACATGAAACCAACAGGTCACCTGCACCCCACCATACACAACAGGACATTTTTTTAGAGAATGCCCCTCAGGGGGAAGGTACACCAAAAAACAATACACCTCATATCCTCCCACAAAGAATCCTAAGAAGCAAAAGAGAATTAGAGGCAGGAGGAATAGAAGACAATCTAGACAACACCCCAAAGAGACAAAAATAAATAACACTGGAGTATTTAACATCAGTAAATACCCTTTAAATCCACTACAAGAAGCAGTACTCAATAAAGGCCTATCCTTTGCACCCTCATATAAATTAAATAAATTTGATACTCTAATAAACATAAATCAATATATTCGAAAACTCACTTTAAAAAGATATTTCATCAAGAATCCTGTAGAAAATAAAATCCTCAAAGAAAATGAATCTAGATATAAACATACTAACCTAAAAGCTACTTCTACCTTTTATCCAACAAATGAAAAAAGTGAATATATTAAACTCTTCGAAAAAATGGTTAAACAAGACATTGATAAGATTGATGAAAATAAATACATTAATTGGAACATGACTCAAAAAGAACTCAAAATTATTAAAGATTTTAAAAACAACCCTGACGTTACCATTAAGCAGGCAGACAAGGGCGGTGGGATCGTGCTTATGGACACAACATATTATTTAGAAGAGTCATATAGACTCTTACAAGACCAAGTGACATATAAAAAACTTAGATCAAACCCCATAAAAAACCAAATCCAAAAATTGGAGATACTTCTAAAAGAAGCCTCAGACATAGGATTACTCACTAAAAATGAATTTAACTTCCTGAATATCAAAAATCCTATCACCCCAACATTTTATATACTTCCCAAAATTCACAAAGATCTCAAAAGACCTCCAGGACGCCCTATTATATCTGGTATAGGATCTCTCACTTCCAATCTCTCTCAGTACCTTGATTTCTTCCTACAAACATATGTCACACACCTACCCTCATACCTCAAAGATTCTACACAACTATTGAATATTCTAAAAACAATTTCTTGGAAAAATAATTACCTCCTGGTAACATGCGATGTCAATTCGCTCTATACAAATATTGACCATCAAAAAGGTTTAGAAGCTACAAAATATTTTCTGGACAGAGACCCAGACCTTAACATAGAACAAAATAAATTTATTCTAAACTGTATACACTTCATACTTCACAATAATTCCTTTTTCTTTAACAAAGATATTTTTCTACAACAAAAAGGGACTGCAATGGGCACAAGGTTCGCCCCAAGCTATGCTAATTTATTTATGGGATACTTTGAAAACAAATACATCAATTCAAGTCCCTGGGGGGCGAACCTTGTGCACTATTACAGATATATAGACGATCTGTTCCTTATTTGGAAAGGGGAACCAGAATTACTTGAACTCTTCATAGAAGACATAAATAGCAATTCATTAGGCCTTAGTTTCACACACGATTTAAGCACAAATAATATCCACTTCCTTGACATAGAGATACAAATAATAAATAATGAAATCACCACTAAAACTTTTTTCAAAAAAACTGACGCCAATAACTACATTCACAATGACAGCTGTCATTTATCAAAATGGAAAACAAACATTTCAAAAAATCAATACATTAGAATCAGAAAAAACTGCTCAGATATCAATCATTACACAACACAATCAGAAATACTAACACAAAGATTCCAAGAAAAGAAATATGATCCACAATTTCTAGAAAAAAACAAAATGGGAGTCCTCGAAATGAATAGAGATCAAATTTTAAAACCAAAAAGAAAAAAGGATCATGTCAATAGAGAGGAAGACCCCCTCTTCATACCCTTCATAACACAATATAATTCTCAACATCAAGAGATTAGAAAAATCTTAAACAAACACTGGCACTACATAAAACAAGACCAGATTTTAGGATGCAAAATAAAAAACAGACCAGATATCATTTTTAAAAAAGCTAAAAACCTTAAAAATATTCTTTCTCCCTGCGAATTTAAAAATAAAAATAAAGAAAAAAACACCCAAGGCACCAAAAATATCCTGAATGAAAAAGTGGAAGGTTTCTTCCCCTGTCCAACTTGCAAATCATGCAAACACAGTACAAAAATTAAAACCTTGCAATCAAATAACACTAAACAATATATTAACATTAAAGAAATTATCCGCTGCTCAGATAAAAATGTAATGTATTGCATACAATGCTTATGTGGCCATCAATACTTTGGCCAAACGAGTCGAATGCTAAGAGATCGCATTAGAGAACATTTACATCACATTGAGCATAAAGCCACTAACACAATTCTATACAGACACTTCACAGAATGCCATAATGGCAATACTAGACATATGAAATTTTGGGGAGTACAAAAAATCATTTTAAATCCAAGAGGGGGAAATATAGAAAATCTACTTCTGAGAAAAGAAGCAGAATATATCCACTCCTTTAAAACTCTACACCCCCACGGACTAAACATGGAATTCGATCTTAACTTTCTTATTTAACATAACTAGACAATATCATAATACTATCTTGTACCATCATTAGACATTATAAATTAGACACTAAAAACTTAGGCAAAACATACTTTACACAACATAATGATTCCTCACATATATAAAAAGCAAAAACATAAATATATATTTCTCCCAAATAAAGATCTTTCTATACTAGAACATAAAGATATACACATGGAGGGACTCCAATATAGGTCTATAAAATTTAAAAAGGATCGCTACCAAATTAAAGCTATGGTACATTTACTAACAAAACTGTCCAACAAAAATAATGTGTCAAAGAAAAGAATGTAGCAATAAAAATAATGTATCAATGAAAACCGACACGCACAATCACTTTTAAAATTGATTTTTGAATTTTTTAATTCCCAAAAACAAGAGGCAACAAATATCTAATTGTTCTGATATCCACTTTGTATAAAACATGCACTTATACATCCTAAAAATGTTTATTGTATATTTTTCTTACTTTTTAGTTTCATTTATAATTTTCAATTATTTTTATGTCTAAGATAGACTATTGTTCATTTTTGAAACCTCATATCATTGATATGAATCCAATTTAGGTCTTAACTGATAGAAACCAATGTAGTTTCAAACTACTTTGCTGATAGGCTGATCCGGATTTCAAATTGTTCCAATGAAATTACGCCTACACCTTTATAAACACAAGACCAGCACACCTTGGGCATCTTGATAAAGGCCAAGGCCGAAACACGTAGATTTGCCCCAAGTGTGCACTCCAACAACTCAAGTCTTCAACTGAGACCACCAAGGACAGAACCCGCTACCGGTGACTGTTTTACATTGTGCACCACAAGATTTAAACAGACACTCTCCATAACTGAAGCTCCTGCAAACCTTGAGAAAGGTAAACAGCTCCAGCAACTTTTAAGAAAAATTCTTTTTTACTATCTGATGATCTGAAACTCCTGCAAACCGCTATAAGGTAAACAGTTTCACTATCGATCATTCACCAACAACTGAAACTCCAGCAAACCCTGGGAGGGTATATAGTTTCAGCAA
Organism: Bombina bombina; assembly: GCF_027579735.1. NCBI lineage: Eukaryota > Metazoa > Chordata > Amphibia > Anura > Bombinatoridae > Bombina > Bombina bombina. Next base: position 226,471,283 of record NC_069505.1, on the reverse strand, counting down.
CAACAGACGCCTACAAAGACAACTGATCAAACGGTTCTAACAACGATACAGAGAACACTCCATTTAACTAGGCAACTAGAAACTCCAGCAAACCAATACAAGGTATACAGTTTCTATAACCTAAACGGAACCAAGTTACACCAACAACTGAAACTCCTGCAAACCCAGTTAAGGTATACAGTTTCAGAAACTTTACCATCAAGTGTCTATTATCCTCATCTACAATCTCAATCTACAAGTTTTAAAGAATTTTAGTATAAATTACAGCGGAATATAATATCTTTTATAAAGGCTTGTCTGTTCCAACCAATCAGACACCTTGGAACTTGTTCATGTAAACTGTGAGTAATTATTTTCCCATTAAAAGTCACATCAAAAGATAAAAGCAGACCATCAGATGAACATTTATATCTATCTTCCACGATAATTGCTTTTATTGTGTTCTTATCAAATGCTTTGAATACTATATTATGAATATAAAGTCATTTTACTTTAACGTTTGATTGATGAAATTTTAGTAATTTTATTTTCTAAAGGTAATAGAGCTCTTTACCATTAACTTGTTATCCAGTCAGAATATATCCTTGTTTTTTAATGCAACAATTAAATATTTTGTTTTTTAACCTCTTGTAGTCACCCCTTCCTTATTTTCACCCAGTTCATAGTGCAATATAAATTGCGCAAAAACCACAAACAAATACGAGAACCACACTTAAAGGTCAGGAATATAAATATATATATTGAAATATACACAGCTCCCCTCACCTGTTTTTTACCCCAGGGTAATCATGCAGGCCATATAGACCTCCCCCGATAGGGGGAGTAACAGGGATTAGAGTGCTTAGAAAAGTACTACTTAACACAACCTAGTTACCATAGGTCCCAGACCGCGTGTCTTGTTGTTATACTTTGTCATGGTAATAATGCAGGCCATATAGACCTCCCCTGATAGGAGGAGTTACAGGGATGAAAGTGCTAAGAATAGTACTACTTTACACAACCTAGTTACCATGGGTCCCAGACCGCATGTTTAATTATTATACTTTGTCAGGGTAGTTATATATTTAACAAATCTATCTATTTCTCTTCTATCGATTCTATCTAACTATCAATCTACGTATATCTATCTATCCTATCTATCTTCTGTCCAGACTGTTTTGAGACAGCCACTTGTGTTTTGGACAAATTTGAAGTAGGAGGACAGACCAATCACAGGGATTAAACTGCGAAGAATAGTAATACTTAAGAAAACCTAGTTATACCAGTACCACCATGGGTCCCAGACCGCATGTTTTGTTGTTATACTTTGTCAGGGTAATCATGCAGGCAATATAGACCTCCCTTGATAGGGGAAGTAACAGGTATTAAAGTGCAAAGAATAGTACAACTTAACACAACCTAGTTAACATTAACAGTGGTTCCCAGACCGCATGTCTTGTTATTAGTTTTTGCCAGGATAATCAGCCAGGCCATATAGACCGTCCCCGATAGGGGGAGTAACAGGGATTAAAGTGCTAAGAATAGTAAAAATTAACACAACCTAGTTAACAGTGGTTCCCAGACCGCATGTCTTGTTGTTATATTTTGCCAGGATAATCAGGCACGCCAAATAGACCTCCCCCGATAGGGGGAGTAACAGGGATTAAAGTGCTAAGAATAGTACTACTTAATGCAACCTAGTTACCATGGGTCCATGACCGCATGTTTTGTTATTATACTTTGTCAGGGTAATCATGCAGGCCATATAGACCTCCATTGATAGGGGGAGTAACAGGGATTAAAGTTCTAAGAATAGTACTACTTAACACAACCTAGTTACCATGGGTCCCAGACCAGATGTTTTGTTGTTATACTTTGTCAGGGTAATCATGCAGGCCATATAGAACTCCACCAAAAGGGGGAGTAAGAGGGATTAAAGTGCTAAGAAAAGTTTTACTTAACACAACCTAGTTACCATGGGTCCCAGCCGCGTGTCTTGTTGTTATACTTTGTCATGGTAATCATGCAGGCCATATAGACCTCCACCGATAGGAGGAGTTACAGGGCTGAAAGTGCTAAGAATAGTACTACTTAACACAACCTAGTTACCATGGTCCCAGACCACATGTTTAATTATTATACTTTGTCAGGGTAGTTATATATTTAACAAATCTATCTATTTCTCTTCTATCGATTCTATCTAACTATCAATCTATGTATATCTATCTATCCTATCTATCTATCTTCTGTCCAGACTGTTTTGAGACAGCCACTTGTGTTTTGGACAAATTTGAAGTAGGACAGACCAATCACAGGGATTAAACTGCAAAGAATAGTAATACTTAAGAAAACCTAGTTATACCAGTACCACCATGGGTCCCAGACCGCATATTTTGTTGTTATACTTTGTCAGGGTAATCATGCAGGCCATATAGACCTCCCTTGATAGGGGAAGTAACAGGGATTAAAGTGCAAAGAATAGTACAACTTAACACAACCTAGTTAACATTAACAGTGGTTCCCAGACCGCATGTCTTGTTATTAGATTTTGCCAGGATAATCAGCCAGGCCATATAGACCGCCCCCCGATAGGGGGAGTAACAGGGATTAAAGTGCTAAGAATAGTAAAAATTAACACAACCTAGTTAACAGTGGTTCCCAGACCGCATGTCTTGTTGTTATATTTTGCCAGGATAATCAGGCACACCGTATAGACCTCCCCTGATAGGGGGAGTAACAGGGATTAAAGTGCTAAGAATAGTACTAATTAACGCAACCTAGTTACCATGGGTCCATGACCGCATGTTTTGTTATTATACTTTGTCAGGGTAATCATGCAGGCCATATAGACCTCCCTTGATAGGGGGAGTAACAGGGATTAAAGTTCTAAGAATAGTACTACTTAACACAACCTAGTTACCATGGGTCCCAGACCAGATGTTTTGTTGTTATACTTTGTCAGGGTAATCATGCAGGCCATATAGAACTCCACCGAAAGGGGGAGTAAGAGGGATTAAAGTGCTAAGAAAAGTTTTACTTAACACAACCTAGCTACCATGGGTCCCAGACCGCGTGTCTTGTTGTTATACTTTGTCAGGTTAATCATACACGCCATATAGACCTCCACCGATAGGAGGAGTTACAGGGCTGAAAGTGCTAAGAATAGTACTACTTAACACAACCTAGTTACCATGGGTCCCAGCCGCGTGTCTTGTTGTCATACTTTGTCATGGTAATCATGCAGGCCATATAGACCTCCACCGATAGGAGGAGTTACAGGGCTGAAAGTGCTAAGAATAGTACTACTTAACACAACCTAGTTACCATGGGTCCCAGCCCACATGTTTAATTATTATACTTTGTCAGGGTAATTATATATCTAACAAATCTATTTATCTTCTATCGATTCTATCTAACTATCAATCTATGTATATCTATCTATCCTATCTATCTATCTTGTGTCCGGACTGTTTTGAGACAGCCATTTGTGTTTTTGACAAATTTGAAGTAGGAGGACAGACCAATCATCTTCTTCCATCTCCCGGTTCCAAAAATGCAGGCCATATAGACCTCCCCCGATAGGGGGAGTAACAGGTTGTAGTAAACTGCTAAGAATAGTACTACTTAACACACCACGGGTCACAGACCGCATGTCTTATTGTTATACTCTGTCAGGGAAATTATATATCTATCAAATCTATCTATTTATCTATCAAATCGATCTAACTATCAAAGGTATCTATCAAATGTATATTGCATCTATTGATCAATGTAATTCGTATCTATAGAATGTATATTACATATTTTGGTTGATGTAATTCGTATCTATCAAATGTATATTGCATCTTTGGATCGATAACATTCGTATCTATCAAATGGATATTGCATCTATTGATCGATGTAATTCGTATCTATCATCGATTGAGCTATGTAATCTATGTATCTATCTATCTATCAAATCTATCTCGTGGTTGTGCAAATGGACTGTTTGCGGTTGTTTGCGGTGCGTTACACTTGGAGTTTGCTCTATCACTGTGAACCGGCCGTAACTCTTACACTACCTGATAGATACGACATCATAACTGATGTTTTAAAGCACGTTATTGCAAACAATTTGGGAATGTTAGGTGATTTAGGCCCTTTATGGGTTAAAAGCAGACTCTGCTTCAACTATGTAATTTTCCATGGGAGTTTTGACATGGATCCCCCTCCAGCATGCCACAGTCCAGGTGTTAGTAACCTTGAAACAACTTTTCCATCACTATTGTGGCCAGAAAGAGTCCTTGTAGGTTTTAAAGTTTGCCTGCCTATTGAAGTCAATGGCGGTTCGCGCGGTTCGCCGGTTCGCGAACAATACCGGAAGTTCGAGTCCGCCGTTCGCGAACAGAAAATTTTAAGTTCGCAACATCACTAAGCAACACCAACAATACAAGCACAGCCTGGGAGGAGTAGCAATGAAGTGCCCACTTGTTCAAGTTATTCTTCAGCTGTGTACAGACCATTTACCGGTGCAGCTGGTTCCAGACCTTCTACCAGTTTATCTCATGGACAATTTATACGGTCCACATCAACTGTTACACACAGTTCTTCATCTGCGGACACACTCCCTGATGTAAGGACCAGCACTCCAGAAACTGGTGTTGGCAGAGCAACTGGTAAGTAAATTATTAATTAAATGAATAATTAAAATGTTGTGTGTGTTATCTCTTTCATCTCTGAAATCCAAAATATTTTTTTTTTGTACACAAATGTACAATGTCAGTATTGACATTATCTATTTCTAGATCGTTTTGAGATGGAATGGCATTTGAATGACAAATACCAATGATCTTAGATTTTCATGAAAGGGACACTGTACAAATTTTTTAAAATGATTATTCAGGTAGAGCATGCAATTGTAATCAACTTTATAATGTACTTACATTTTAACATTATTTTCATTTACTTTGTATCTTTCTTTTAAATCCAAGAATGTGAGTTTAGATGTCGACCCATTTGTGGTGAATACACTGTGTTGTTTTTGCAGATTGGTTGTTAAATTCACCTACCAATAAAAAAGTGCTTTCCATGGTTCTGAACCAAAAATGATCTTATATGCCTTATTTTTAAAATAAAAAAAAAGAGAATTAAGCAGAATGGATAATAGTATTAAATTATAAAGTTCATTTAAATTGCATCCTATGGGGCCTAGTTATCAAGCCGTCAACCTCAAATACGCTGGAATTCTGCAGCGTATTTGTGGCGAGGCTGATTCGCCTTAGTTATCAAGCCCTAGATACCGGCAAAAGTAGAATTTTGTGACGTAAGCTTCGATCCGCCGGACTTAGTCCGACACAGATCGATTCTTACGTCACTCCAGATGTTCCGCACACAAGTGCGGCACAATCTGACCACTTTTGCTAGTTATCAAAAAACTAGAAGGTATGCTCGGCACCTTTCCGGCCCAGCGTACCTGGTTTTCAAACCGCCGCCCTGGAGGCGGCGGATCCCATAGGAATCAATGGGAGTCTGACCATAGCGAAAGTTCATGTTCGCTGCTGCCAGATATCCCATTGATTCCTATGGGAGCTGTCTACACCTAACACCCTAACATGTACCCCGAGTCTAAACACCCCTAATCTGTCCCCCCCTATACCGCCGCAACTAAATAAAGTTATTACCCCCTAAACCGCCGCTCCCGGAGCCCACCGCAAGCTATACTAAATATGTTAACCCCTAAACCGCCGCTCCCGGTCCCCGCCGCAACTATAATATATGTATTAACCCCTAAACCGCTGCTCCCGGTCCCCGCCGCAACTATAATATATGTATTAACCCCTAAACCGCCGCTCCCAGACCCAGCCGCCACCTACATGATACCTATTAACCCCTATCCTGCCCCCCCTATACTGTCGCCACCTATAATAAAGCTATTAACCCCTATCCTGCTGATTCCAGACCCCGCCGCAACTAAATGAATAGTTTAACCCCTAAACCGCCGCTCCCGGACCCCGCCGCAACCTATATTAAACTTATTAACCCCTAATCTGCCTCCCCTACACAGTCGCCACCTTTAATAAGTTTATTAACCCCTATCCCGCCCCCCCCCCACACCGTCGCCACCTATAATAAGTTTATTAACCCCTATCCTGCCCCCCTACACCGCCGCCACTGTAATAAAATTATTAACCCCTAAACCTAAGTCTAACACTAACCCTAACACCCCCCTAACTTAAATATTAATTAAATAAATCTAAATAATATTTATCTTATTAAATAAATTAATCCTATTTAAAACTAAATACTTACCTTTAAAATAAACCCTAAGATAGCTACGTAGGCGGGATGAAGATGGATCCGGAAGAAAAAAGATTGAAGACGCCACTTGGAAGATGACATCGCCCGGATGGAAGACTTCTTCAGCACCGCCTGGATGATGACTTCATCAGATGGAAGACTTCTTCAGCGCGCCTTGGATGATGACTTCTGCCGCTCCGGATCTCCTCTTCGGTTCCATTGGTGGTCTGCTGGCTGAAGACGACTCACGGTAGGATGATCTTCAGGGGGGTAGTGTTAGGTTTATTTAAGGGGGGTTTGGGTTAGATTAGGGGTATGTGGGTGGTGGGTTTTAATGTTGGGGGGGGGGTTGTATTTTTCTTTAACAGGCAAAAGAGCAGAATTCTTTGGGGCATGCCCCGCAAAAGGCCCTTTTAAGGGCTGGTAAGGTAAAAGAGCTTTGAACTTTTTTAATTTAGAATAGGGTAGGGCATTTTTTTATTTTGGTAACTTACTTAGGCCTAGATTTAGAGTTCGGCGGTAGCCGTCAAAACCAGCGTTAGAGGCTCCTAACGCTGGTTTTGGCCGCCCGCTGGTATTTGGAGTCAGTGATTAAAGGGTCTAACGCTCACTTTACAGCCGCGACTTTTCTATACCGCAGATCCCCCTACGCCATTTGCGTAGCCTATCTTTTCAATGGGATCTTTCTAACGCTGGTATTTAGAGTCGTTTCTGCAGTGAGCGTTAGAGCTCTAACGACAAGATTCCAGCCGCCTGAAAATAGCAGGAGTTAAGAGCTTTCTGGCTAACGCCGGTTTATAAAGCTCTTAACTACTGTACCCTAAAGTACACTAACACCCATAAACTACCTATGTACCCCTAAACCGAGGTCCCCCCACATCGCCGCAACTCGATTAAAAATTTTAACCCCTAATCTTCCGACCGCCACCTACGTTATACTTATGTACCCCTAATCTGCTGCCCCTAACCCCGCCGACCCCTATATTACATTTATTAACCCCTAATCTGCCCCCCACAACATCGCCGCCAGCTACCTACAATAATTAACCCCCTAATCTTCCGACCGCAAAGCGCCGCCACCTACGTTATCCCTATGTACCCCTAATCTGCTACCCCTAACACCGCCGACCCCTATATTATATTTATTATCCCCTAATCTGCCCCCTCAACGTCGCCGACACCTGCCTACACTTATTAACCCCTAATCTGCCGAGCGGACCGCACCGCTACTATAATAAAGTTATTAACCCCTAACCCGCCTCACTAACCCTATCATAAATAGTATTAACCCCTAATCTGCCCTCCCTAACATCGCCGACACCTAACTTTAATTATTAACCCCTAATCTTCCGATCGGAGCTCACCGCTATTCTAATAAATGTATTAACCCCTAAAGCTAAGTCTAACCCTAACACTAACACCCCCCTAACTTAAATATAATTTTAATCTAACGAAATAAATTAACTCTTATTAAATAAATTAATCCTATTTAAAGCTAAATACTTACCTGTAAAATAAATCCTAATATAGCTACAATATAAATTATATTTATATTATAGCTATTTTAGGATTAATATTTATTTTACAGGCAACTTGGTATTTATTTTAACTAGGTACAATAGCTATTAAATAGTTAAGAACTATTTAATAGTTACCTAGTTAAAATAATAACAAAATTACCTGTAAAATAAATCCTAACCTAAGATATAATTAAACCTAACACTACCCTATCAATAAAATAATTAAATAAACTACCTACAATTACCTACAATTAACCTAACACTACACTATCAATAAATTAATTAAACACAATTCCTACAAATAAATACAATTAAATAAACTAGCTAAAGTACAAAAAATAAAAAAGAACTAAGTTACAGAAAATAAAAAAATATTTACAAACATAAGAAAAATATTACAACAATTTTAAACTAATTACACCTACTCTAAGCCCCCTAATAAAATAACAAAGCCCCCCAAAATAATAAATTCCCTACCCTATTCTAAATTTAAAAAGTTACAAGCTCTTTTACCTTACCAGCCCTGAACAGGGCCCTTTGCGGGCATGCCCCAAGAAGTTCAGCTCTTTTGCCTGTAAAAGAAAACATACAATACCCCCCCCCCAACATTACAACCCACCACCCACATACCCCTAATCTAACCCAAACCCCCCTTAAATAAACCTAACACTAAGCCCCTGATGATCTTCCTACCTTGTCTTCACCATGCCAGGTTCACCGATCCGTCCTGGCTCCAAGATCTTCATCCAACCCAAGCGGGGGCTAGACATCCACTGAAGAAGTCCAGAAGAGGGTCCAAAGTCTTCCTCCTATCCGGCAAGAAGAGGACATCCGGACCGGCAAACATCTTCTCCAAGCGGCATCTTCGATCTTCTTCCATCCGGTGCGGAGCGGGTCCATCTTGAAGCAGGCGACGCGGATCCATCCTCTTCTTCCGATGTCTCCCGACGAATGACGGTTCCTTTAAGGGACGTCATCCAAGATGGCGTCCCTCGAATTCCGATTGGCTGATAGGATTCTATCAGCCAATCGGAATTAAGGTAGGAATTTTCTGATTGGCTGATGGAATCAGCCAATCAGAATCTAGTTCAATCCGATTGGCCGATCCAATCAGCCAATCAGATTGAGCTCGCATTCTATTGGCTGATCGGAACAGCCAATAGAATGCGAGCTCAATCTGATTGGCTGATTGGATCAGCCAATCGGATTGAACTTGATTCTGATTGGCTGATTCCATCAGCCAATCAGAAAATTCCTACCTTAATTCCGATTGGCTGATAGAATCCTATCAGCCAATCGGAATTCGAGGGACGCCATCTTGGATGACGTCCCTTAAAGGAACCGTCATTCGTCGGGAGACATCGGAAGAAGCGGATGGATCCACGTCGCCTGCTTCAAGATGGACCCGCTCCGCACCGGATGGAAGAAGATCGAAGATGCCGATTGGAGAAGATGTTTGCCGGTCCGGATGTCCTCTTCTTGCCGGATAGGAGGAAGACTTTGGACCCTCTTCTGGACTTCTTCAGTGGATGTTTAGCCCCCGCTTGGGTTGGATGAAGATCTTGGAGCCAGGACGGATCGGTGAACCTGGCATGGTGAAGACAAGGTAGGAAGATCATCAGGGGCTTAGTGTTAGGTTTATTTAAGGGGGGTTTGGGTTAGATTAGGGGTATGTGGGTGGTGGGTTGTAATGTTGGGGGGGGGGTATTGTATGTTTTCTTTTACAGGCAAAAGAGCTGAATTTCTTGGGGCATGCCCCGCAAAGGGCCCTGTTCAGGGCTGGTAAGGTAAAAGAGCTTGTAACTTTTTAAATTTAGAATAGGGTAGGGAATTTATTATTTTGGGGGGCTTTGTTATTTTATTAGGGGGCTTAGAGTAGGTGTAATTAGTTTAAAATTGTTGTAATATTTTTCTTATGTTTGTAAATATTTTTTTATTTTCTGTAACTTAGTTCTTTTTTATTTTTTGTACTTTAGCTAGTTTATTTAATTGTATTTATTTGTAGGAATTGTATTTAATTAATTTATTGATAGTGTAGTGTTAGGTTAATTGTAGGTAATTGTAGGTAGTTTATTTAATTATTTTATTGATAGGGTAGTGTTAGGTTTAATTATATCTTAGGTTAGGATTTATTTTACAGGTAATTTTGTTATTATTTTAACTAGGTAACTATTAAATAGTTCTTAACTATTTAATAGCTATTGTACCTAGTTAAAATAAATACCAAGTTGCCTGTAAAATAAATATTAATCCTAAAATAGCTATAATATAAATATAATTTATATTGTAGCTATATTAGGGTTTATTTTACAGGTAAGTATTTAGCTTTAAATAGGATTAATTTATTTAATAAGAGTTAATTTATTTCGTTAGATTAAAATTATATTTAAGTTAGGGGGGTGTTAGTGTTAGGGTTAGACTTAGCTTTAGGGGTTAATACATTTATTAGAATAGCGGTGAGCTCCGATCGGAAGATTAGGGGTTAATAATTGAAGTTAGGTGTCGGCGATGTTAGGGAGGGCAGATTAGGGGTTAATACTATTTATGATAGGGTTAGTGAGGCGGGTTAGGGGTTAATAACTTTATTATAGTAGCGGTGCGGTCCGCTCGGCAGATTAGGGGTTAATAAGTGTAGGCAGGTGTCGGAGACGTTGTGGGGGGCAGATTAGGGGTTAATAAATATAACATAGGGGTCGGCGATGTTAGGGCAGCAGATTAGGGGTACATAGGGATAACGTAGGTTGCGGCGGTTTACGGAGCGGAAGATTAGGGGTTAAAACTGTAATGCAGGGGTCAGCGATAGCGGGGGTGGCAGATTAGGGGTTAATAAGTGTAAGTCTGTATAAAAATAAGTAACCAGCGCCCAGGACTGATATCTGCTCACTATAATAAAGACCCCCTAAATAGGTCTAAAAAACAGAACATAGATTAGGATATATAGGAGCGCCACTGGCTAAGATATACCACAGGAGTCAAAATATTAAAATCAAATATTTATACAAGTCTTTAATAATTGACAAAAAATGACAAAATTTGACAAAAATTAACAAAAATTAACAAATGATGAGATCAGAATGTTGAACCAAACTAATGAACTCACTATAGTACAAAATCTAGGGAAAATAACCCTTTAATTCCTACTACATGAATATAATCCAGAAATGGATTGGTACAGCTCATAAATTTAAAATAGAGTCGTGAAACGTAAGTGTCAATATAACCATAAAAATGAAAAACTGATTTCAAATAAAGAAAAAAATATAATAGTGAAGATAACAATCCAATTAAGGATTAGTTTCTTAGTGAAGGACCCATATTTTTGAGCCTCAAAATAAATTCATTTATCAAATTTAGAATAGATAGTGATAGAAAATGGGATAAAAAATGTATACATATATAGGAACAAATCAAATCCCTGCAATATATAATACTCTTGAGTGTAATGTGCAATAATATAGTACAATCCAAAAATAAGTGAATTAAAGCAATACAATCAAATTATTGAGTCAATGCAATACTATCAAAGTTGGGTGGGTCTCACCATTTATAAACCTAAAACTCAACTAGGCTGGTACCAGCTGTAATTCTATTAGCTTTGGGACACACTGGTCTATTCAAATAATAAACTTACATAATAATTGATATAAATCTAGTTATAAATTCATATCAAGTAACAAATTAGATAATAAACTTTTCCAATAATTGATATAAATCTAGTTATAAATTCATATCAAATAACAAATTAAAAAACAATTAAAACATTTTAAATGATTGAATGAAATTATTGAATGAAATTATAAAAACGAGTAAGAAAAAATTGTCCAAAAAATATTGTCCAAAAAAAAAATATATCAAATCCTGATGAAATGTAAATGGTAGTTCCTTCCTTAAAAGTAAAAGTCCTTGAGTCTATTGAAGTCCAAAGTCCTAATCCTTTGATAGATGTGTATATATAAAAAAACCTAGAAAAAAGGAAAAAAGTGCACTAAACAAAATGTGCTTACTGGGTATGGACTATTGGAAATAGTCTTACCGTTCAAAAAGCCCGGTCCTGGATATGATTAGCCTCTCAATCTTAATTTTCGGATAGTCGTCTACGCGTTTCGGCCCTCTCAATGGGGCCTTTTTCAAGACAGAGTTAATAAGTGTAAGGTTAGGGGTGTTTAGACTCGGGGTACATGTTAGAGTGTTAGGTGCAGACGTAGGAAGTGTTTCCCCATAGGAAACAATGGGGCTGCGTTAGGAGCTGAACGCTGCTTTTTTGCAGGTGTTAGGTTTTTTTTCAGCTCAAACAGTCCCATTGTTTCCTATGGGAGAATCGTGCACGAGCACGTTTTTGAGGCTGGCCGCGTCCGTAAGCAACTCTGGTATCGAGAGTTGCATTTGCGGTAAAAATGCCCTACGCCTCCTTTTTTGGAGCCTAACGCAGCATTTGTTTTAACTCTCGATACAGAGTTAAATTTATGGTGCGGCCAGAAAAAAGCCCGCGGAGCGTTAACAGCCCTTTTACCGCCGAACTCTAAATCTAGGCCCTACTTTTTTTAGTTTGTAACTTATTTTTTTTATTTTTTGTAACTTAGCTTTTTTTATTTTTTGTACTTTAGTTAGTTTATTTAATTGTATTTAATTGTAGTTATTTATAGGTAATTTGTTTAATTAATTTAATGATAGTGTAGTGTTAGATTTAATTGTAACTTAGGTTAGGATTTATTTTACAGGTAATTTTGTATTTCTTTTAGCTAGGTAGTTATTAAATAGTTAATAACTATTTAATAACTATTGTAACTAGCTAAAATAAATACAAAGTTACCTGTAAAATAAATATAAATCCTAAAATAGCTACAATGTAATTATTAATTACATTGTAGCTATCTTAGGGTTTATTTTACAGGTAAGTATTTAGTTTTAAATAGGAATAATTTATTAAAGTATAGTGTAGTGTTAGGTGTAATTGTAACTTAGGTTAGTTTTTATTTTACAGGTTAATTTCTCTTTATTTTAGCTAGGTAGCTATTAAATAGTTAATAACTATTTAATAGCTATTGTACCTAGTTAAAATAAATTGAAAGATGCCTGTAAAATAAAAATAAATCCTAAAATAGCTACAATATAATTATTATTTATATTGTAGCTATATTAGGGTTTATTTTACAGGTAAGTATTTAGTTTTAAATAGGATTAATTTAGTTATTAAGAGAAATATTATTTAGATTTATTTAATTAATATTTAAGTTAGGGGGGTGTTAGGGTTAGTGGTAGACTTAGGTTTAGGGGTTAATAATTTTATTACAGTGGCGGCGGTGTAGTGGGGGCAGGATAGGGGTTAATAAGTTTAATATAGGTTGCGGCGGGGTCCGGGAGTGGCGGTTTAGGGGTTAAACTATTTATTTAGTTGCGACGAGGTCCGGGATCAGCAGGATAGGGGTTAATAACTTTATTATAGAAGGCGGCGGTATAGGGGGGGCAGGATAGGGGTTACTAGGTATAATGTAGGTGACGGCGGTGTCCGGGAGCGGCGGTTTAGGGGTTAATACATTTATAAGCGTTGCGGCGGGGTCTAGGAGCGGCAGTTTAGGGGTTAATAACTTTATTGGTTTGCAGGGGGCTCCGGGGGCACTGGTATAGGGGGTAGAATAGTGTAGTTTAGTGTGGGTGCTTAGTGACAAGCTAGCAATAAAGCTGTCAAAAAGCCGAAGAGCAGCGAGATCGGATGAGTGATAACTCTCACAGTCCGCTGCTCATCGCCCCGTACTTGGTGAGTGGCTTTTTGACAGCTTTTTTGATAACTTAGGTGAAATTTTGCAGCTCCGCGGCGGCGATGGTAGGCGAGCTTAGGCGGGCGTATTGAACCGGCGAAGGCAGGTAAAGTAGACGGCTTGATAACTACCCCCCTCTATCTTAATCACAAAAGAATTGTTTTTTATTCAGTGTCCCTTTAATTGCAAACTGCATTTTCATTAATAATTATAATAATAGATTTGTCACTGAATGTAATTGCATTTGAATATATAAAATAACATTAAAATAACATTTACTCAAAACCTATCTTCTTTTTTTTATAGGTGATTTGGGACGTCTTTTCCAGAGATTGACTGGACATTCATCTCCATTATTTGATGGTATTTATCACTTATGTATCTATATAATATAATTTAAAATTGTATATGACTGTTGTATCTGCTCTCTCCTACTATTCCATTTCTGAAACCGTGATTACAAAAATTTATGTTTATTTTCTAACAATTGTTTATGTCTTGATCTAGAAGAAGAAAACTCATCAAGGGAGATCACTATCAATCTCATGCCAATAGCTGAAAATCCAATTCCAGATGAAACAACTGGAGGACATGATGGAAGTGAGACTCCAGATATGCTAGAAGAATTCGGTGATGCACAACCAGATGAAATCCATACACCAGAAAACCTGGAGGAACCAGTTGAAACACAGGCACCACCACCAACACAGGAAACAGGTGCTCTAAATATTGAAAATCCACCAGCTGAAGGACTATTGGCCGATGTTGGATTAAGTGAAATGTTGAACCTTGCAAGGCAATATAGAGAGGACCACAGGGACATGCAGAATATTATTAACACTAATATTGAACGCTGGGCAGCTATTTCGGAAAAAAATATTGAAATAGAAATTGAAAGAAATGAAATTGAAAGGCAGAAATTACATCTGCAAAGAGAAATGTTCCAGTGGCAAAGGCAGATGGATGAGGAAAAAAACCAGCAAATAAATAGAGCATTATCCATCACTGAAAGGACATTACAATCTCTCTTGTCTATTCTTAGTGAAAGGGAGGGTCCAACAGACCCTTCTTATTTATAACAAAATAAAAGTTGTATTTTATGTTAATTGTTTGAAGAGATATATTTTTAATTTAATTGTTTTTTCTTGTTGTTTTTTCTTAAGTTTAAAATGTTATTGTTTAATAAAGACAAATTTTTTTATGCCCAAAAAATATATTTTATTTACATAAATTCAAAATTAGGATTACTATTGATTCTTCACAAAAACAGTATTTGTCATTTTTTCATTGTCATTCTTCTGACAATCATAATGGCAAAAAAAAACAACCCAAAAAACCTGTATTAAATCAAATAACATATTTTCGGTATAAAAAATCTACTTGCTCCAATAACATTCCCAAAGTTGCCCTTATTTTAGCAATTTTGACTTTAACATGATCTTCAAGACAACTCAGAGTACTTTTGTCTTCAGTTTCAGTTGTTGATGTTGAAGATACATCTGTAGAATAACAAAAGCAAAACAAATATTAATTCAATTTACATATACATTTGCAATGTATCATATGGTTTATTTATTCACAAATATTACCTCCTGATGTGGTGTTATCGATTTTATCTACTATATTGGCTTCTACACCTATGTCCACTCCTTTAAAGCTTTCATCAGAACCAACTCCTAGCAAAATGCAATATGTATTAGTTAGATTTAAGATTAATGAGTATGAAACATACCTTTATCAACCATCATTGTTCTTAAAACTTCTATACTTGGTTGACTATCATCTGAACTCAAGGCTTCAAATATTGGCACACTATCAGGATTTTGAAAATCTTCTATTTCATACCTATTATTTATGTCTTCCATGGTAATATCTATGAATGTAATTACAAAGATCAAGATAGAAAACTATTTAAGCCAAAACCTAAAATATATTTTTTATAAGTTAAATAACAATTCATTACCTGTCTGCGTGTTTTTATGAAAAACTTGATATGGATTGTGAGATAATTCAATATCCAATAGTGTTAGTGGCATAGGTGGAGATAAAGCTTCACTTCTGGGTGTTTGCACCAACATTGAACGGAGGTAGCGTGGTGGCTGTTCACACTTACTTTTCTTTCTTCTCATATCTATAAACATATTAACTGAAAAGATTTGAATTAAACAATTAAATTTTAATTAATTAGAATCATGTTTTTTCAAAAAATAGAAATTATGCTTAATACAACAATTACAATAAGTGTACAATGAACCAAATTTTTTCTGTTAGGATTCAGATATTGCATGCCATTTTAAACAAATTTTTAATTTACCCCTATTTTAAAATTATCTTCATTCTATTTGTTTCTTTATTTATAAAAAAAAGGCATCTACGCTATGTTTTTTGTGTTCAATATAATGTAAAACACTTGTTTATTGGTGGTTGAATTTACCCAACAATCAGCAAGAACAACACAATGTGTTCCCAAAAAATGTGCCTGCATCTATACTTAAAATTATTGCTTTTAAAATAAAGATACAAAGAGAATTAAAATAATTAGATAATAGGAGTAAATTATAAACTTGCTTAAAATGGCATACTATATCAAAATTTGGATAGCAAAAAATGGGGTTCAGTATCCCTTTAATACTATTTTATTTACTCAAAAAGGTAATTTTAATACTACTAACACAGTTATGCATGTTTATTTTTCTTAATCTGAAATTAAAATGCTACTAACATGTTTCATGAAGATCATTTTTAAAGACAAATTAAAATTAAAGAAGAATAGACAGTATGTAAGAGTAGACAGTATGGAAGAATAAACAGTACGTAAAAATAGACAGTATGTAAGAATAGACAGAATGGAAGAATGGACAGTATGTAAGAATAGACGGAATGGAAGAATAGACAGTATGTAAGAATAGATGGAATGGAAGAATAGACAGTATGTAAGAATAGACAGTATGCAAGAATGGACAGTATATAAGAATAGACAGTATGTAAGAATAGACAGTATGTAAGAATAGATGGAATGGAAGAATAGACAGTATGTAAGAATATACGGAATGGAAGAATAGACAGTATGTAAGAATAGACAGAATGGAAGAATAGACAGTATGTAAGAATAGACAGTATGTAAGAATAGACAGTATGTAAGAATAGACCGAATGGAAGAATAGACCATATGTAAGAATAGACAGAATGGAAGAATAGACAGAATGGAAGAATAGACAGTATGTAAGAATAGGCAATGTGTAAGAATAGACAGTATGTAAGAATAGACAGAATGTAAGAATATACAGAATGTAAGAATAGACAGAATGGAAGAATAGACATTGGGGCCTAGTTATCAAGCCGTCTACTTTACCTGCCTTCACCGGTTCAATACGCCCGCCTAAGCTCGCCTACAATCGCCGCTGTGGACCTGCAAAATTTCGCCTGTTATCAATAAAGCTGTCAAAAAGCCGCGCACCAAGTACGGGGCGATGAACAGCGGACTGTGATAGTTATCACTCATCCGATCTCGCTGCTCTTCGGCTTTTTGACAGCTTTATTGATAAGCTGTCACTAAGCACCCACACTAACTACACTGTTCTACCCCATATACCCGCGCCCCCGGAGCCCCCCGCAACTAAATAAAGTTATTAACCCCTAAACTGCAGCTCCTAGACTCCACACAACTCTTATAAATGTATTAACCCCTAAACCGCTGCTCCCGGACACCGCCGCCACCTACATAATGCCTATTAACCCCTATCCTGCCCCCCCTATACCGCCGCCACCTATAATAAAGTTATTAACCCCTAACCTGCGGATCCCGGACCTCACCACAACTAAATAAATAGTTTAACCCCTAAACCGCCGCAACCTATATTAAACTTATTAACCCCTAATCTGCCCCCCCTACACCATCGCCACCTATAATAAACTTATTAACCCCTATCCTGCCCCCCCTACACCGCCGCCACTGTAATAAAATTATTAACCCCTAAACCTAAGTCTAACACTAACCCTAACACCCCCCTAACTTAAATATTAATTAAATAAATCTAAATAATATTTCTCTTATTAACTAAATTAATCCTATTTAAAACTAAATACTTACGTTTAAAATAAACCCTAATATAGCTACAATATAAATAATAATTATATTGTAGCTATCTTAGGATTTATTTTTATTTTACAGGCAACTTTCAATTTATTTTAACTAGGTAGAATAGCTATTAAATAGTTATTAACTATTTAATAGCTACCTAGCTAAAATAAAGAGAAATTTACCTGTAAAATAAAAACTAACCTAAGTTACAATTACACCTAACACTACACTATCATTAAATAAATGAATCCTATTTAAAACTAAATACTTACCTGTAAAATAAACCCTAAGATAGCTACAATGTAATTAATAATTACATTGTAGCTATTTTAGGATTTATATTTATTTTACAGGTAACTTTGTATTTATTTTAACTAGGTACAATAGTTATTAAATAGTTATTAACTATTTAATTACTACCTAGCTAAAAGAAATGCAAAATTACCTATAAAATAAATCCTAACCTAAGTTACAATTACATCTAACACTACACTATCATTAAATTAATTAAATAAATAAAATACAAATACCTACAAATAAATACAAATAAATACACTAACTAAAGTACAAAAAATAAAAAAAAAACTAAGTTACAAAAAATAAAAAAATAATTTACAAACATTATAACAATATTACAACAGGGGGGGCGGAGCTAGCGCCCAAACAGACCAGTCGCATAGCACTGGAGCTCCGAAAACAAAATTTATTTTACCAGAATTAATGAGCTCTAATTATATCTCAGTATGATTTGTACAAGCTAGATGTATCCTGCAACTGACTGGGAAGCTGTTTGGCGAATTAAGAGTGCTATCCTCTGGGCGGAGGAGAGTGAAGACCCCTAATTTAGATTGGGCCTGGTTGGCGCTGGGGCCTTCCGAGCGCTGCAGGTTACAAAAAATAGACGCTGAGCTGCACAGTATAATAAACCCTTTACCATGGGGGAGTTCTATGCTGTGCTGAAGACCTGCATGGATGATCTCGAAAGAAAATTCTGCGAGAGAATAGATGGCATTATCACGGCCATGAGCGTAGTGAGAGAAGACCTGAGGTCTAGAAAGACTATAGCAGCCGCAGCATTGAGCTCGAGGATGACTACTATAGGACCCACCTCTCATGCATCCGCCGGTTTGGCGATACCGGATAATGTGGTGAGGCGGTAGGACAAGCGCCTTCGAGAGCAGCCGTGGAAACCGCAAACCCCCACGGATTTGGCCCCTAAGGGATGTAGCCCAGCAGCAGCAGTAAGTCCCTCTAGAACACGAGTGGATATCGTATCTGGTGGCGAAGTTAAAGCGACCCTGCAGGTATGCTCAGAAGAGGGATGTGCCTGGAGTGGTATCTGGATGTGTGCCTGGGACAGTGCGGTGGGCTCTCTGGAGTGTTACCCGGGCCTAACTAGCATACCTGTGGAAGCGGCAGGAGGAGACTTACAGTGCTCCTCTTTACCCATTAGCACTCCGCATGCAGTAGTCTTTTTCATGCTCACTCGAGGCGATCAGATCTGTACTGGTGTCCCCATGATCTTTTGCCTACCGTACCTCCTCACATTGGGCACAGACTGGAGACTGATATATATTTCGCACTGCCTATGTTCCTGTAAATCAAAAGTTGGAATTGGGTGACAATTTAATAGCGGTAGTGGATGCTATATGTTTTGATCTACGGCACCATTTCGCATATATTATAAGTTCTCCATTAAGATCAGTGCATGGACTCTTTAAATGACTTTATTATGGTTGAATCCAAGGAATCTGCATTTATGACGAACAATATCTGAAACTGAGCAGATTGTGTAACTGACTCCTCCTGTTGTATATAATTTGTGAAGAGCTAATGGAGATTTAAGGGTAATAGCTGTAAACGTTTAGTTGCCTAAAACTATTTAATACCTTTTATATGCACTATGATATTCTGTATTTCATCACTAATTGTACCTACCCTTTATTACATATTTACTCCAGAAAGTTATTTATCTTTCATATAGGGACCGCTTCCCTCACATTTTTGCTAGAGTCTGCATATATTCTCACCATACTGTTCAGAGTTAAATAATAGAGACTTTAAGGTAAAACATTTAGTGTAACTCCTATACCTATAGTATCCCGGTGGGCCTTCAGAAGCTCTATTTTGTGGCAGGACTGTATAAATTCATGCAACCTGTATTACTTAACACTTGGTCTATGACATGCTAGTATACTATTTGTTAGGTATATCTACTTTGCAGAGATAAATAAGGGAGACTTTAAGGCAAAATTCCTCCATACTAGAGTATATATATTGTAAATCCTATGCCTATAGCAACCCAATAAGCCTTAAGAAGTTCTACGTCATTGTTTGTACTCTAGAGGAAGGGGACTCTATTACCAAATCTGAAGCCGCCCCCCCCCCACTGTGAGGTAAGGGATAAATAGTTTATCCTTCACACCTCCTATTTGACAGAGTTATGTAGCCTCTGTCCTGTTCATGGAGCCCCTGGTATGACTTTCATTTGCATGTGTGTAAGAATGGCTCTTCGGATCTTATTACTAAATGATGTATTATATGTATTACTCTGTATTTCAAAGTCTGCAAACTGGCTAATTCTACAATTTTGGTATAAATACTAGCCCAAATATATATTCCACATATAAGATTGATTTTTTGGTAGGCTACTTAAATGCTAGAAGGTCTAAGGTAACTAACATAAGTGTTTTCCACGCTTCCACAGAATAGGATTTTGATAGGATGAATGAAAATGAATAGAGACATTAGTTAATTTTCATTATAAATTAGATATGTGTGGTCACTTAGGGACTTCATGCACACTCCTCTAACAACACAATACAACTAGACCTGACTGTGATTAGTTATACTCATTTACCTATTAGCATTCAGGCTCTTTGGCGAAGCAGTTTTTGCAGCTCTATTACTATGATATAATGTTTAGCATGTGTATATTTGATGCTATGTTTAAGTTAATTACTTCCTTCAATCTTAATACTAGTTTTCCGGACCTACCCAGGGTCCTAGTAGACATATGAAGGAATCTGTATAGTGTAGGCCTAGACCGGGCCTGCATCTTCCAAAAACCCTCTGTTTAGCAAATTGATTCCATTGGGGTCCAAAAGTGGCCTCAGGTATCTTTGAGGAAAAGGAGGGCGCTTTTAGGTTTGCTCCCCAATACTTAATCATTTCAACTTGGGTACACTATGTAACTGTTATGATAAGGGAACTATCCCTAACTATTTGCTTATGTATTTCCTATATACGTGATATTTGTTCTGTATCTCCTGTTTGTCATAAGTTTGACTGAGCAAACCGTCTACTATTCTTGTAATTGTTATTCCCTCAATAAAAAAAAATTCTTATAAAAAAAATATTACAACAATTTTAAGCTAATTACACCTACTCTAAGCCCCTAATAAAATAACAAAGCCCCCCAAAATAAAAAAATCCCTACCCTATTCTACATTAAAAAGATACCAGCTCTTTTACCTTACCAGCCCTTAAAGGGCCTTTTGCGGGGCATGCCCCAAAGAAAACAGCTCTTTTGCCTGTAAAATAAAAATACACCCCCCCCAACATTAAACCCACCACCCACATACCCCTACTCTAACCCAAACCCCCCTTAAATAAACCTAACACTACCCCTCTGAAGATCTTCCTACCTTGAGTCGTCTTCACTCAGCTGAGCCGAATTCTTCATCCAATCCGGGCGATGTCTTCATCCAAGCGTGGCGCTGAAGAGGTCCATCATCCGGCTGAAGTCTTCATCCAAGTGGGGGCTGAAGAGGTCCATCATCCGGTTGAAGTCTTCTATCAAGCGGCATCTTCAATCTTCTTTCTTCCGGCTCCTTCTTCATCCCGCCGACGCGGAACATCCTTCCTGCACGACGAACTCCCGACGAATGACGGTTCCTTTAAGGGACGTCATCCAAGATGGCGTCCCTCGAATTCCGATTGGCTGATAGGATTCTATCAGCAAATCGGAATTAAGGTAGGAATAATCTGATTGGCTGATGGAATCAGCCAATCAGATTCAAGTTCAATCCGATTGGCTGATCCAATCAGCCAATCAGATTGAGCTTGCATTCTATTGGCTGATGAAGATGGAGCCGGAAGCTGGAATAGACAGTATGTAGGAATAGACAGTATGTAGGAATAGACAGAATGTAAGAATAGACAGTATGTAAGAATAGACAGAATGTAAGAATAGACAGTATGTAGGAATAGACAGTATGTAGGAATAGACAGTATGTAAGAATAGACAGTAGGTAAGAATAGACAGTATGTAGGAATAGACAGAATGTAAGAATAGACAGTATGTAGGAATAGACAGTATGTAAGAAT
Organism: Bombina bombina; assembly: GCF_027579735.1. Classification (NCBI taxonomy): domain Eukaryota; kingdom Metazoa; phylum Chordata; class Amphibia; order Anura; family Bombinatoridae; genus Bombina; species Bombina bombina. The sequence continues at coordinate 226,449,342 of NC_069505.1, read as the reverse complement.
AGACAGTATGTAGGAATAGACAGAATGGAAGAATAGACAGAATGGAAGAATAGACAGAGTGTAAGAATAGACAGTATGTAAGAATAGACAGAATGGAATAATAGACAGTATGTAAGAATAGACAGTATGTAAGAATACACAGAATGGAAAAATAGACAGTATGTAAGAATAGACAGTATGGAAGAATAGACAGAATGGAAGAATAGACAGAATGGAAGAATAGACAGAATGGAAGAATAGAAAGAATGGAAGAATAGACAGAATGGGAGGTAGTTAGATAGAGTGGAAGAATGTATATATATAGATAGATAGATTTTTCATTAACAGATATAAATAGAAAGATATATTTAATAATGAAAAATTGCATTTTTTCTATATGAAGAACTTTGGAATGTAAAATATAAATAACTTCTGTCATGTTAGCTTGTGTACAAACGTTTTGTATTGTAATATATGTGCTAGCCAAAACACGCAAAAAGCTTGCTTCTAGCGAAGTTTATGCTTGAGTGAAAGTGCTAAATAGCACATCATTTGTAATCTGTGTTTTGTTAGGAAAAACAGATCAGTATAACATTTTTTTTCAACTATTTCTTTGTTTATTCCACAAAAGTGGTGATTCCTTCTCCAAAGTATACTTTTTAAATAGTTTTCCTAGCATTGAACTCCTAAGAAGGACTTATAAAACAAACTTTGCCAGATTGAAGAATACAGAACTGAATTCACGGCTCCCTAGTTAGCCGCTTTGTGAATAAAGGCACATTTGTGCCTGGCACTTTGAAGCTGTAGCTGAATATTTACCTCAATAAATCATTATAAGAAACTAAGGTACAATTATACCCATAGAGAAAAAGAATTCAAAACACTGATTTATGTGGTTCAGCGCCTTGCGCTTTTTCTTCACCGTGTTTTGAATGCTATGCATGTTTGTCATCTTTGGCAGTTAGTGTGTGTCTTTAATGTAATAGGCCTTGCTTATTTAACATCTCTCATTATGGGTTTTGTTATTTTTCTTTGACACAGCAATGATTTGCATAGTGTGCAATGTTTTATGTCTAAACCGAGGTGTATTCTATGGCAGGGACCAACTTCATTAAAATTATTTTATTTTATTGCATGTTGGATACATTCCTCAACAGGTTAATTGTGGTTAATATAATATCAGTAGGCAGTGTGTGTGCATTGCAGAATATGTGGCACAAACCATCCTAAAGTCATCTGATTGTTTCTTAAAAATGACAAGGTTTTGTTTATACTCTAGGGGCATTAAATAAAGTATTTTCTTACAGCTATTAGCCAAAAATATCACATCAGTTTTCCAATACATAGATTACTTCCCCCCCCCCCAAAAAAAAAATATGTAGTGTCACTTCTTACCTTTGGGATTTAAAAGTGATCCTTACAGCAATATAATGGGGTAGATTTACCAAGCTGTCAACCGGCCCCAATGCAGCTGTTTCTGCGCAAGCCTTCAGGCTCACCGGAAACAGCAGTTAAGAAGCAGCGCTCTTAAGACCGCTGCTCCTTAACTGGTCCACCGCCTCTGAGTGGCATACAGCAATCAACCTGATCAGATACGATCGGGTTGATCGACACCCCCTGCTAGCGAATCTGCAGGGGGCGGCATTGCACAAGCAGTTCACCAGACATTTCATAAATCGGCCCCATACAGTTTAAATTAAGCTTTCAGAATTCAGACAGAGCATGCAGGTTAAAAAGAATGACCCCCCCCACCAAAAAAAAAACAAAAAAAACAACAACATTCAAGACAAAAAAATACATAAATAAATTATATTATCAAATTTGCTTATGGGGCCATTATAGGAAAAAAAGATCCAATAGGCAGCTGGGTCGTGCAACTAGGACTGCACGTGGGTCATCTGCAGTTTCTGCTTAGGACAAGCCGTGCTCTGCAAAATTACATGTTCTAACAAATTATTATGTGTAATTATTTTATACTATAATGGCTCTTTAAGCAAATTTGATATAAGAAGTTATTTTTTGTTTAGTATTTGTTTTGTTTTGTGGTACTTCTACTATGCATTTAACCTCTTTGCGGAAGTTTAAAACATAGAGGTGCAGGCTAACTATTTTTTTTTTACTATACTAGCTTTAAATTCTGTTGGTATCTTTTGTATAAAAGCATACATAAGTATGCTCAGGGGATGAATGTATCTCCTGTACTATTTGTCGAGTGTTCTATAAAATGTAACACTGCTGCCATAAAGGGCTCAAGACATGAACCAGCTGTGGCATGCACTTCAAGGATAGCAAAAAGTACATTTGGTAAGATTAGTAAAAAATAAATTCTCTGTCCGAATCATGAAATTTGTTCTTTACTTTAATGTTCCTTTAACATTTGTTAGGATTTTAATGGTAATATGATTTTAGGTTTGTCCTCGTATACTTGCATTGAGCACACCACATTGTTAAAGGGACACAAAACACAACCTTTTTCTCTTATGATTCAGACTTTGGGGCCTAGTTATCAAGCCGTCAACCTCAAATACGCTGGAATTCCGCATCGTATTTGTGGCGAGGCTGATACGCCTTAGTTATCAAAGGCTCGAGACCGGCAAAAGTAGAATTTTGTGACGTAAGCATCGATCCGCCGGACTCAGTCCAACACAGATCGATTCTTACGTCACTCCAGATGTTCCGCACACAAGTGCGGCACATTCTCACTACTTTTGCTAGTTATCAAAAAACTAGCAGGTACGCTCGGCACTTTCACGGCCCAGCGTACCTGGTTTTCAATCCGCCACCCCTGGAGGCGGCGGATCCCATAGGAATCAATGGGAGTCTGACCATAGCGAAAGTACAAGTTCGCTGCTGACAGACATCCCATTGATTTCTATGGGAGCTGTCTACACCTAACACCCTAACATGTACCCCGAGTCTAAACACCACTAATCTGTCCCCCCCTACACCGCCGCAACTAAATAAAGTTATTACCCCCTAAACCGCCGCTCCCGGAGCCCACCGCAAGCTACTCTATACATATTAACCCCTAAACCGCCGCTCCCGGAGCCCACCGCAACTATAATAAATGTATTAACCCCTAAACCGCCGCTCCCTGAACCCGCCGCAACCTATATTAAATGTATTAACCCCTAATCTGCCCCCCCTACACCGTCGCCACCTATAATAAATTTATTAACCCCTAATCTGCCCCCCCCTACACCGTCGCCACCTATAATAAATTTAATAACCCCTATCCTGCCCCCCACTACGCCGCCGCCACTGTAATAAAATTATTAACCCCTAAACCTAAGTCTAACCCTAACCCTAACGCCCCCCTAACTTAAATATTAATTAAATAAATCTAAATAAATTAACTCTTATTAACTAAATGAATCCTGTTTAAAACTAAATACTTACCTTTAAAATAAACCCTAATATAGCTACAATATAAATAATAATTATATTCTAGCTATTTTAGGATTTATATTTATTTTACAGGTAACTTTGTATTTATTTTAGCTAGTTAGAATAGTTATTAAATAGTTATTAACTATTTAATAACTACCTAGCTAAAAGAAATACAAAATTACCTGTAAAATAAATCCTAACTTAAGTTACAATTAAACCTAATACTACACTATCATTAAATTAATTAAATAAATGACCTACAAATAACTACAATTAAATACAAATACATAAACTAACTAAAGTACAAAAAATAAAAAAAGCTAAGTTACAAAAAAAAAAAAAAAGTTACAAACATGTTAAAAATATTACAACAATTTTAAGCTACTTATACCTAATCTAAGCCCCCTAATAAAATAACAAACCCCCCCAAAATAAAAAAATGCCCTACCCTATTCTAAATTAAATACATTTCAAAGCTCTTTTACCTTACCAGCCCTTAAAAGGGCCATTTGTGGGGGCATGCCCCAAAGAAAACAGCTCTTTTGCCTGTAAAAGAAAAATACAACCCCCCCCAACATTAAAACCCACCACCCACATACCCCTAATCTAACCCAAACCCCCCTTACAAAAACCTAACACTAATCCCCTGAAGATCATCCTACCTTTAGTTGTCTTCACTCAGCCGAGCCACCGATGGAACTGAAGAGGACATCCGGAGCGGAAGAAGTTAATCCTCCAAGCGGCGCTGAAGAAATCTTCCATCCGATGAAGTCATCATCCAGGCGGCGCTGAAGAAAAGTCTTCGATCCGGCCGATGTCATCTTCAAAGAGGCGCTGAAGAGGTCTTCTATCCGGGCGAAGTCATCTTCCAAGCCGGGTCTTGAATCTTCCTTCTGCCGACGCGGAACCACCTTCTTCACCGACGGACTACGACGAATGATGGCTCCTTTAAGGGACGTCATCCAAGATGGCGTCCCCTCAATTCCGATTGGCTGATAGGATTCTATCAGCCAATCGGAATTAAGGTAGGAAAATTCTGATTGGCTGATGGAATCAGCCAATCAGATTCAAGTTCAATCCGATTGGCTGATCCAATCAGCCAATCAGATTGAGCTCGCATTCTATTGGCTGATCGGAATAGCCAATAGAATGCGAGCTCAATCTGATTGGCTGATTCCATCAGCCAATCAGATTTTTCCTACCTTAATTCCGATTGGCTGATAGAATCCTATCAGCCAATCGGAATTGAGGGGACGCCATCTTGGATGACGTCCCTTAAAGGAGCCGTCATTCGTCGTAGTCCGTCGGTGAAGAAGGTGGTTCCGCGTCGGCGGAAGGAAGATTCAAGACCCAGCTTGGAAGATGACTTTGCCTGGATAGAAGACCTCTTCAGCGCCTCTTTGAAGATGACATGGGCCGGATCGAAGACTTTTCTTCAGCGCCGCCTGGATGATGACTTCATCGGATGGAAGATTTCTTCAGCGCCGCTTGGAGGATTAACTTCTTCCGCTCCGGATGTCCTCTTCAGTTCCATCGGTGGCTCGGCTGAGTGAAGACAACTAAAGGTAGGATGATCTTCAGGGGATTAGTGTTAGGTTTTTGTAAGGGGGGTTTGGGTTAGATTAGGGGTATGTGGGTGGTGGGTTTTAATGTTGGGGGGGGTTGTATTTTTCTTTTACAGGCAAAAGAGCTGTTTTCTTTGGGGCATGCCCCCACAAATGGCCCTTTTAAGGGCTGGTAAGGTAAAAGAGCTTTGAAATGTATTTAATTTAGAATAGGGTAGGGCCTTTTTTTGGGGGGGGGGGGGGGGTTGTTATTTTATTAGGGGGCTTAGATTAGGTGTAAGTAGCTTAAAATTGTTGTAATGTTTTTAACATGTTTGTAACTTATTTTTTTATTTTTTGTAACTTAGCTTTTTTATTTTTTGTACTTTAGTTAGTTTATGTAATTGTATTTAATTGTAGTTATTTGTAGGTAGTTTATTTAATTAATTTAATGATAGTGTAGCATTAGGTTTAATTGTAACTTAGGTTAGGATTTATTTTACAGGTAATTTTGTATTTCTTTTAGCTAGGTAGTTATTAAATAGTTAATAACTATTTAATAACTATTCTAACTAGCTAAAATAAATACAAAGTTACCTGTAAAATAAATATAAATCCTAAGATAGCTACAATATAATTATTAATTATATTGTAGCTATCTTAGGGTTTATTTTACAGGTAAGTATTTATTTTTAAATAGGAATAATTTATTAAAGTATAGTGTAGTGTTAGGTGTAATTATAACTTAGGTTAGGATTTATTTTACAGGTAAATTTCTCTTTATTTTAGCTAGGTAGCTATTAAATAGTTAATAACTATTTAATAGCTATTGTACCTGGTTAAAATAAATTGAAAGGTACCTGTAAAATAAAAATAAATCCTAAAATAGCTAGAATATAATTATTATTTATATTGTAGCTCTATTAGGGTTTATTTTAAAGGTAAGTATTCAGTTTTAAATAGGATTCATTTAGTTAATAAGAGTTAATTTATTTAGATTTATTTAATTAATATTTAAGTTAGGGGGGCGTTAGGGTTAGGGTTAGACTTAGGTTTAGGGGTTAATCATTTTATTACAGTGGCGGCGGTGTAGTGGGGGGCAGGATAGGGGTTAATAAATTTATTATAGGTGGCGACGGTGTAGGGGGGGCAGGATAGGGGTTAATAGGTTTAATATAGGTTGCGGCGGGTTCAGGGAGCGGCGGTTTAGGGGTTAAACTATTTATTTAGTTGCGGAGAGGTGCGGGATCAGCAGGATAGGGGTTAATAATTTTATAATAGAGGGCGACGGTGTAGGGGGGGCAGGATAGGGGTTACTAGGTATACTGTAGGTGGCAGCGGTGTCCGGGAGCGGCGGTTTAGGGGTTAATACATTTATAAGAGTTGCGGCAGGGTCTAGGAGCGGCGGTTTAGGGGTTAATACATTTATAAGAGTTGCAGCGGGGTCTAGGAGCGGCGGTTTAGGGGTTAATACATTTATAAGAGTTGCGGCGGGGTCTAGGAGCGGCGGTTTAGGGGTTAGTAACTTTATTGAGTTGCGGGAGGCTCCGGGGGCGCCGGTATAGGGGGTAGAACAGTGTAGTTTAGTGTGAGTGCTTAGTGACAGGCTAGCAATAAAGCTGGGAAAAAGCCGAAGGGCAGCGAGATCGGATGAGTGATAACTCTCACAGTCCGCTGCTCATCGCCCCGCGGCTTTTTGACAGCTTTATTTGATAACTTAGGCGTATTTTTTCAGGTCCGCGGCGGCGATGTGAGGCGAGCTTAGGCGGGCGTATTGGGCCGGCGAAGCCAGAAAAGTAGACGGCTTGATAACTACCCCCCAGAGGGGGATATTTATCAAAGCGTCAACTATGTTGCATTCGCCGGCATCAATACGCTCGCCTAACATCGCCAAACATTGCAGCCGCGTATCTCAATATGCTCTCCTTATTTATATAAAAACTGTCAAAAACACGTGCACCAAGTACGTGGTGATGAGCATCAGACTGTTGTTAACTAGCAGTCATCAATCTCATGTCTATTTGGCTTTTTCCCAACTTTATTTATATCATTTCACCAAACGCTGCCACTATACTAAAATGTTTAACCCCTAATTAAGCTATTAACCCTTAAACCTAACAACCCCTTAACTTTAAATTAAAATTACAACATCCCTATCTTCAAATAAATTAAAACTTACCTGTAGAATTAAAATAAACTAATTTTAAACTATGAATTAACCTACCCTAACTATTATAATCCAATTAAATTAAACTACCAATTAAATAAACTAAATTACATATTAAAAAACCTAACCCTACTAAAATGATTTAAATATACAATTAAACATTATTACAAAGTCTTAAGTTACAAAAACAAACACTAAGGACTCGCTTCCATTGAGTCGTTAAAAATGGAGCCGTAAGCTACCGAAGCGGCCGACAGCTAAAAGTAATTTACGGCTCCATTTTAGTACCAGGTTTCCATTTAAATATTTTGCGGATAGTGTGCAGTCTGTCTTTTTGTGTAGCTGTACGTTAACGTTGTGTTAACGCTTCCATCTGACGTCAGATTTCTTGAAAATCAATTAGTTGCTAAGGTAACTCAACCTTACGCTATAGAATTTACGTTTAACGTCCGTGCTCCTTACCTGTGATCACCTCTCAAGAAAAATAAAGATACACTTATCCAGATTTTTAATAATCAAATACTATATTATATTTACCACTTCATAAATATAAGTAATATGTATTGCTGCCCTAGGCATAGGTCTAGTTTGCATTCTGTAGATATGTTCTTGCATATATCATTATATTTAAATATATACTGATATTTCTATTAGAATATAAGTTCAACTATTCCTATACATGAGACAACAATAAATATTACTTATAACAATTTATTTCTACGTTTAAACACTTGCATTATTTGCAAGTTTTATAATTTCAATTAGTTGAGCTAGGTGTAATATTTCTCAATGTATTGACAGCCTCCGACAGTATATTAACGGTTTGCGCTTTCATTGGAAACCTGGTATAATTTATCGATTAACGGCTTCTATTACTTTCTATGGGACGCGAAGATTTTTTCGGCAGCCGGAGTCCAGCTGCCGATATTGAGGTATAACGCGCCATTGGAAACAGTCGATAAATGATATTGCTTTCGACAGCATATTTAACGGTTTGCGAGTGCACGCAAACTGAATTACGACTCAATGGTAGCGAGGCCTAAGGTGCCAAAAAAACAAACACTAAACTACGAAAAATAACAAGCCAAATGATCAAAAATAATTTTTTTTACACCTAATCTAATAGACCTATCAAAATAAAAAAGCCCCCCCCAAAATAAAAAAACCCTAGCCTACAATAAACTGGCCTTTTGTGGGGCATTGCCCCAAAGATAACAGCTCTTTTACCTGCAAAAAAAAATACAAACACCCCCCAACAGTAAAACCCACCACCCAACCAGCCCCCCCAAATAAAAAAATTATCTAAAATAACCTAAGCTACCCATTGCCCTGAAAAGGGCATTTGTGTGGGCATTTAGCTCTTTTACTGCCCAGACCCTAATCTAAAAATAAAATCCACCCAAAAAAAAACTTAAAAAAACTTAACACTAACCCCCGACGATCCACTTACAGTTCTTGAAGTCCCACTTGAAGGATCCATCCAGCCGGCGAAGTCCTCATCCAGCCGGCAAAGTCTTCATCCATGCAGCAAGAAGTCTTCATCCATGCGGCAAGAAGTCTTCATCCAGGCGGCAAGAAGTCTTCATCCAGGCGGCCTCTTCTATCTTCATCCAGCTAGCGCAGAGTGGGTCCATCCTGAAGACATCCGGCATGCAGCATCCTCTTCATCTGATGCTTCAATGCAAGTGGCGCAATCCAAGATGGCGTCCCTTGCATTCCTATTGGCTGAAAGATTTAAATCAGCCAATAGGAATTAGAGCTGCTAAAATCCTATTGGCTGTTCCAATCAGCCAATAGGATTGAGCTCTCATCCTATTGGCTGTTCCAATCAACCAGTAGGATTGAGCTCTCATTCTATTGGCTGATTGGAACAGCCAATAGGATGAGAGCTCAATCCTATTGGCTGATTGGAACAGCCAATAGGATTTTAGCAGCTCTAATTCCTATTGGCTGATTGAAATCTTTCAGCCAATAGTAATGCAAGGGATGTCATCTTGGATTGCGTCACTTGCATTGAAGAATCAGTGTACGGCGGCGACTGTATAAAGACAATGCTCCGTGCTGGATGTCTTCAGGATGGACCCGCTCCGCGCCGGCTGGATGAAGATAGAAGAGGCCGTCTGGATGAAGACTTCTTGCCGCATGGATGAAGACTTCTTGCCGCATGGATAAGAAGTTCGCCGGCTGGATGGATCCTTCAAGCGGGACTGCAAGAACTGTAAGTGGATCGTCGGGGGTTAGTGTTGGGTTATTTTAAGGTTTTTTTTATTGTGTTTAATTTTTAGATTAGGGTCTGGGCAGTAAAAGAGCTAAATGCCCTTTTAAGGGCAATACCCATACAAATGCCCTTTCAAGGCCAATGAGTAGCTTAGGTTATTTTAGATAGTTTTCTTATTGGGGGGGGGTTGGTTGGGTGGTGGCTGCTATCTTTGGGGCAATGCCCCACAAAAGGCCCTTTTAAGGGCCATTGGTAGTTTATTGTAGGCTAGGGTTTTTTTTTATTTTGGGGGGGGGCTTTTTTATTTTGATAGGACTATTAGATTAGGTGTAAAAAAATGTATTTTTGATAATTTAGTTTTTTTCCGTAGTTTAGTGTTTGTTTGTTTTGGTAACATTCCGCTAGATTTAGAGTTTTGTCGGTAAAGACCCGCGTAGCTAACGCTGCTTTTTTTCCCAGTGCACCCTTCAAACAACGCTGGTATTTAGAGTTATCTGAGGGTGCTGCGTTAGGCTAAAAAAAAGGGTGCGTTGAGCCTAATTTAGCTCTACTTCAACCCTCAATACAAGCGTTGCTTACGGTAGCGGTAAGTTGGAAAAACGTGCTCATGCATGATATCCCCATAGGAAACAATGGGGCAGTTTGGGCTGAAAAAAAAACAAACACCTGCAAAAAAGCAGTGTCAGCTCCTAACGCAGCCCCATTGTTTCCTATGGGGAAACACTCTCTAAGTCTGCACCTAACACCCTAACATGAACCCAGAGTCTAAACACCCCTAACCTTACACTTATTAACCTCTAATCTGCTCTTTTACCTGTTCTTTTGAAGTTCAATACGATTGGCTGATCCAATCAGCCAATCGTATTGAGCTCGCATTCTATTGGCTGATCGGATCAGCCAATAGAATGCGAGCTCAATACGATTGGCTGATTGGATCAGCCAATCAGATTAAACTTCAATGTGATTGGCTGATTGCATCAACCAATCAGATTTTTTCTACCTTAATTCCAATTGGCTGATAGAATCCTATCAGCCAATCGGAATTCGAGGGACACCATCTTGGATGATGTCCCTTAAAGGAACCTTCATTCGTCGTTAGTCCGTCGGGGAAGGAGGATGTTCCGCGTCGGCGGGATGAAGATGGATCCGGAAGAAAGAAGATAGAAGATGCCGCTTGGAAGAAGACATCGCCCGGATGGAAGACCTCTTCTTTGCTGCTTGGATCAAGACTTCGCCCAGATAGAGGACCTCTTCTTTGCCGCTTGGATCAAGACTTCTACCGGATGGAGGACCACATCGCCCGGATTGGATGAAGACTTCGGCTCGGCTGAGTGAAGACGACTCAAGGTAGGGAGATCTTCAGGGGGTTAGTGATAGTTTTTTTTAAGGGGGGTTTGGGTGGGTTAGAATAGTGGTGTGTGGGTGGTGGGTTGTAATGTTGGGGGGGTATTGTATTTTTTTTTACAGGTAAAAGAGCTGATTACTTTGGGGCAATGCCCCGCAAAAAGCCCTTTTAAGGGCTGGTAATAGAGCTGATTACTTTTATAATTTAGAATAGGGTAGGGAATTTTTTTATTTTGGGGGCTTTTTTATTTTATTAGGGGGCTTAGATTAGGTGTAATAAGATTAAACTTCTTGTAAAAAAAAATGTATTTTTTGTAATTTAGTGTTTGTTTTTTTTATTATAGATTAGTTTATTTAATTGTATTTTAGTTTAGCTAATTGTAGGTAATTTATTTAATTAATTTAATGATAGTGTAGTGTAACCAAGGTTAGGATTTATTTTACAGGTAATTTTGTAATTATTTTAACTAGGTAGCTATTAAATAGTTATTAACTATTTAATAGCTATTGTACCTAGTTAAAATAAATACAAAGTTGCCTGTAAAATAAATATAAATCCTAAAATAGCTACAATGTAATTATTAGTTATATTGTAGCTATATTACGGTTTATTGGGGGGGGGGGCAGATTAGGAGTTAATAAACATAATATAGGGGTCGGCAATGTTAGGGGCAGCAGATTAGGGGTTTATAGGTATAATGTAGGTGGCGGCGGTGTCCGGTCGGCAGATTAGGGGTTAAAAAATTTTATTATAGTGGCGGCGATATGGGGGGCCTCGGTTTAGGGGTACATAGGTAGTTTATGGGTGTTAGTGTACTTTGTAGCACAGTAGTTAATAGCTTTATATTCCCGCGTTAGCCCATAAAGCTCTTAACTTCTGACTTTTTTTGTCTGTAGGAGTCTTGTCGGTAGAGGGTCTATCGCTCACTTCTCCCAAGACTCCAAATACCGGCGTTAGGCAGATCCCATTGAAAAGATAGGATACGCAATTGGCGTAAGGGGATCTGCGGTAGCCTGGAGTCGTGGTAGGGAAGTGAGCGTTAGACCCTTTCCTGGCTGACTCTAAATACCAGCGGGCGGTAAAAAGCAGCGTTAGGACCCCTTAACGCTGCTTTTGACGGCTAATGCCAAACTCTAAATCTAGGTGTTAGTGTTTATTTTTGTAATTTAGGACTTTGTAATAATGTTTAATTGTATATTTAAATAATTTTATTAGGGTTAGGTTTTTTAATATGTAATTTAGTTTATTTAATTGGTAGTTTAATTTAATTGTAGTATAATAGTTAGTGTAGGTTAATTAATAGTTTAAAATTAGTTTATTTTAATTCTACAGGTAAGTTTTAATTTATTTGAAGACAGGGATGTTGTAATTTTAATTTAAAGTTAAGGGGTTGTTAGGTTTAGGGGTTAATAGCTTAATTTAGTTTTTTGCGATGTGGGGGCCTGACGGTTTAGGGGATAATAGGTTTAGTTAGTGGTGGTGATGTGGGAGGCCAGAGGTTTAGGGGTTAATAACTATTTATGTTGCGGCAGTGTCGGGGAGCGGCAGGATAGGGGTTAATAACATTATGTAGGTGGCGGCGATGTCGGGGGCGGCAGATTAGGGGTGTTTAGACTCAGGGTTTATGTTAAATCCAACATCTGTATTAAGCATTGTCAGATATTTTACTAGTAAGCTTCTCTTGTTGGAGAATTAGGCCCTCTGGTATTTAACGTGGTGAAGGTGAGGGGAGGAGAGTATGCCATAGTTTGGGATCCCACGGTATATATATATATATATATATATATATATATAAATTAAGTTGTAATCTAGAGGGGAAGGGAAGAAAGGGTGGAGGAGAGGGAGTAAGGAGAGGCAAGGTAGAAGTATAAAGAGGTCTAAGTTAAGACCGATAGAGGGAGGGGGAGGGCGGTGGGTGGCTGGGGACAAAAGTAATCAGGAGGGTCCGACCTAGCTAGGCTACTAAAGGGCCTGTTGTAACTTGTTCAGGTACACCAAGAAAGCAGCAGTAAATTGTGGTAACAGTGGATAATAAAACATAGAGCCATACATGAAAAACCAGGGTGAATTTCCATAGGATATTTTTTACGTTGCTTACGAGGTAAGCTCAGAGGTGTAGAGAAATGGGGAAGGGGTTGTGGGGAAGATTTGGTGAGATGGCTCAGATTGAATGTTCTCATAGGAAAATTACCCAGAAGTGAGAGGGTAATGGGTTGGGGTTTGGTGGGAGGAGCCTGTAGGGATGTAAGGGTTTGAAGAGAGGTCCAATTACGTCCCTATAGGGTATAGATAATAGTTAATAATATGGAGCATGGGGGCCTATCCCCCAAGGGGCCAATATTATAGATAGAGGTAAATGAAACGATTGGCATCTTACAGGGTCAGATTGCTAGAAAAGTAGTAAAGGTCTCTAGACTGTCAGTCTAAGGAAGCAGTTGTTAGTAAGGCTACTATGTATTCTAACGTCTGGGCAACCTCTGGAATAAGACTATGTGTGAGATGAGCCTAGTCTGATGTGGCAGAGAGAGTTGATGTCTAGTCAGGACCTCCCTAGTAGGTGACGTCCAAAATAGTCCGAAACCTAATATCCAGGGTATGGGTTCTCTCAGTATATCATGGTCTCTTATACTGTATTTAGGCCCTTGTGGGTTGTGCCCTAGAGTTAGGGAGCTAGAGGGAGCCCTAGAGGAGCAATGCATGTTATGACCATTGAAGAGTATTTTACATCCGCTGAACAAGGGAGATAGCAGGCGCAGGAAAACTTAATCTATGATGGGGAAGATACCTTTGTGGGTAATATCATCAAGCTCTGCTATGTATAGCTTACAGGTCTAGGGATAGTACCGACGTTGTATTGTTAGTCTTATAGGGTGAAATCATGGCCCTAATGTCGTCGGTTAATAACCTTCGTCGTAAATTGTTACTGTTCTATTATCTGGTGTAAAAGCCCTCCCTCTACCTCCTGGTCTCCCAGCCCGTGCAGACAACCCCGTGAGGGTATCCACCCAGACTAGGAGACTTAAACAAACAGCAAGGAGTTACATTTTGGCATGAACATATATTGACATATCATATTGAGTAGGCGAGATAGATAATACATGGAAAAACACACATTAGGACTGACAAGCAGAAGATATACTGTACATTACTATTTGGTGTAGATTAGTTTTTTTTAAGTTAGGTTTTATTTATTTTTGGGGTTTGGGGGGCTGGGGGTTTGTAATGTTAGGGGTATATGTTTAATTTTTGGGGCAAAAGAGCTGCTAACTTTAGGGCAATGCCCTACAAAAGGCACTTTTAAGAACTATTGGGAGTTTATTATAGATTAGTTTTTTTTTATTTTGGCAGGGGGGTTTATACAGGGTATTAGAATAGGAATAATTTTTATTATTTTGGATATTTCGTTTGTTATTTTTTGTAATGCTAGTTTTTTTTATTTATTTTTATTTTAGTTTTAATTTTTTTGTAATGTTAGGTTTTATGATTTTTAGTAATGTTAGTTTTTTTAATTTTTGGTATTATTAGATTTTTTAAACAAGAAATGTTCTTTTTTTTAGTTTAAGCTTAGGTTTTATTTTTATTTTGCAGGTAAGTTTGTATTTATTTTAACTAGGTAGTTAGTAAGTTGTAATATTGTAACTAGCTTAGGTTTTATTTTTATTTCACAGGTAAGTTTGTATTTATTTTTAAATGGGTAGTTAGTTAATAATTGTAACTTTACTTTAGGTGTATTTTAATTATGTTAAAGTTAGGGGGTTTAGGGGTTAATAGTTTAATTTAGCTAGTTGCAATGTGGGGGGATGAAGGTTTAGAGGTTAATTATTTTATTTAGTGTTTGCGATGTGGGGGATGGCGGTTTAGGGGCTAATAGGTTTATTGTTTATTTAGTTTTGGCGATGTGGGGGGCAGCGGTTTAGAGGTTAATAGGTTTAGTTAGTGTTGGCGATTTGGGGGGTGGCGGTGTAGGGGTTAATAGGTTTAGATAGTGTTGGTGATGAGTGGGGGTGGTGGTTTAGGGGTTAATAGGTTTAGTTAGTGTTGGCGATGTCGTAGGAATGACGGTTTAGAGGTTGATAGGTTTAGTTAGTGTTGACGATGTGGGGGCCGGCAGTTTAGGGGTTGATAGGTTTAGTTAGTGTTGGCGATGTTGGGGAATGGTGGTTTAGAGGTTAATAGGTTTAGTTAGTGTTGGCGATGTCGGGGAATGGCGGTTGAGAGGTTAATAGGTTTAGTTAGAGTCGGCTATGTCAGGGAACGGCGGTTTAGAGGTTTATAGGTTTTGTTAGTGTTGGCGATGTCGGGGAACGGTGGTTTAGTGGTTAATAGGTTTAGTTAGTGTCTGCAATGTCAGGGAACGATTGTTTAGGGGTTAATAGCTCTATTTAGTGTTTAAGTTAGTGCCGGCGATGTTGAGGAATGGCAGTTTATAGGTTAATATGTTTAGTTAGTGTTGGCAATGTGGGGGGATGGCGGTTTAGGGATTAATAACTTTATTTAATGTTTTAGTTAGTGTTGGCGATGTTTGGGAAATGCTGTTTGGATTAGAACTATGAAAAATTCCAAATATGAGTAAAAAATGGATCCGAAAATTCGGAAACTGATTTATTCGTTTTTCTGAATTTTCGTTATGGTGCCGATTCGGAAATTCAGATTCACAAGAACTGCTGGTGCAATGATAAATGCTGACAGTGTATGCTGTCTGCATTTATCGATGTGCAGCAGACATGATACGCTACATCATATCATGTCCACTCACACATTAATTAATTGACCCCTATGAGTCTCACACAGGGCTTGTATGAAGTTCCAGCACTGCTGACAAGATCCCCCAGTGATCTCCTTGCTCTCAGGCGATGAGTCCCACATAGGGCTTGTATGAAGTTCCAGCAATGCTGACAAGATCCCCCAGTGAACTCCTTGCTCTTAGGCTATGCTTCTCAAACAGGGCTTATATGAAGTTCCAGCACTGCTGACAAGATCCCCCAGTGATCTCCTTGCTCTCAGGGTATGAGTCACACACAGGGCTTGTATGAAGTTCCAGCACTGCTGACAAGATCCCCCAGTGATCTCCTTGCTCTCAGGCTATGAGTCTCACACAGGGCTTGTATTAAGTTCCAGAACTGCTGACAAAATCCCCCAGTGATCTCCTTGCTCACAGGCTATGAGTGTCACATGGGTCTTGTATGAAGTTCCAGCACTGCTGACAAGATCCACCAGTGAGCTCTTTGTTCTCATACTATGAGTCCCACACAGGGCTTGTATGAAGTTCCAGCATTGCTGACACGATCACCCAATGATCTCCTTGCTCTCAGGCTATGAGTCCCACACAGGGCTTGTATGACATTCCAGCACTGCTGACAAGATCACCCAGTGATCTCCTTGCTCTTAGGCTATGCTTCTCAAACAGGGCTTATATGAAGTTCCAGCACTGCTGACAAGATCCCCCAGTGATCTCCTTGCTCTCAGGCTATGAGTCACACACAGGGCTTGTATGAAGTTCCAGCACTGCTGACAAGATCCCCCAGTGATCTCCTTGCTCTCAGGCTATGAGTCTCACACAGGGCTTGTATGAAGTTCCAGCACTGCTGACAAGATCCCCCAATGATTTCCTTGCTCTCAGGCTATGAGTCCCAAACAGGGCTTGTATGAAGTTCCAGCACTGCTGACAAGATCCCCCAGTGATCTCCTTGCTCTCAGGCTATGAGTCCCAAACAGGGCTTGTATGAAGTTCCAGCAATGCTGAGAAGATCCCTCAGTGAACTCCTTTCTCTCAGGCAATGAGTCCCACACAGGGCTTGTATGAAGCTCCAACACTGCTGGCAAGATCCCCCAGTGAACTCCTTACTCTCAAGCTATGAGTCCCATACAGGGCTTGTATGAAGCTCCAACACTGCTGGCAAGATCCCCCAGTGAACTCCTTGCTCTCAAGCTATGAGTCCCATACAGGGCTTGTATGAAGCTCCAACACTGCTGACAAGATCCCCCAGTGAACTCCTTGCTCTCAGGCTATGAGTCCCACACAGGACTTGGCACTGCTGATAAAACCCTGTCTCCTCTTGTGACAACTATTAAACTGCAAGTTCAATCCTACAGCCGTTTCACCAGACACGTTTAGCTTTTTAAAGGATAGTTTGCCTTTCAACTTGCATCCTTAATTATCCGTAGGTGTTTTCTGATTGAAGGTGCTTTTATTGTTTATCAAACACATTTTTGTATTGCATTTGGTTTGTATATGTATTGCAAATATCATATAATACATTCAATGATAGCAATATAAATTCTAATTTAAAAAACAATATTGTATGCAATATTTTGTGGCTAATTAAAATGTATACATATTAAAAAATAAAAAAATAAAAATAAAAACATATTATATTAAAAATATAAACTCACAGTCTAGATATGGGTATTGAACATGTGTTTCCCAGTCCTTAGGTGTAATTAAAAAATCACTGGACCAAATGGTTCTTATAAAACATTTTATCATAATAATAAATATAACTATTTACATGTGCTGAGAGACCTAGAAGGAAATCCACACCTTATATGAAGAAATCTTACATTTTATGTCCTTTAATAGTTTAATAGTTCAGTGAATCTCTGTTTTACTTTTTATAGATATTTATTTAAATTAGCATTATCACATATTTATAAAAATATATATTTAATAATAGCAATTATTATTTTTTCTATGTGAAGAACATAGGAATGTAAAAAATGCGTAATGCGCATATGAAGAATTATTAATCTTAAAGTGTGTTCTTGAAATA
The DNA here is from genome assembly GCF_027579735.1 of Bombina bombina. Taxonomy (NCBI): domain Eukaryota; kingdom Metazoa; phylum Chordata; class Amphibia; order Anura; family Bombinatoridae; genus Bombina; species Bombina bombina. Next base: position 226,431,929 of record NC_069505.1, on the reverse strand, counting down.
TTAATAATAATTATTAATTAACTATTTTACATATATATTTACTATGGATTATTTAGAAATTTTTACAGTATGGATAATTTTAAATAATTATTAATATTTTTTTTACATTTTGGGCTAGATTACAAGTAGTGCGGTAAATATTGCTTGCGTTCAAGCGATATTAGCACTCCACTTTGTAATACCAGCACACGGTATGACAAGTAAATCGCAATGCGAATGTGAGCTCACGTTCACATTGTGCTCACAAGAGCACGTTTCCATAGGCTCCTATGGGAGCCTCGTTCTGATGAAGGGGGTAAGTAGTGCAGCAATGGGCAGCATTTTTAAATATATATGTAAATATATATATATATATATATATATATATATATATATATACACACACACGCAGTTCCCAAAGACCACAATGTAAAGGCGCTTTTCAGGATTAGATCTGCTTAAATCCTATTGACTGTTCAAATCAGCCAATAGGATTTGAGCAGCTCTCATCCTATTGGCTGATTTGAATGTTTCAGCCAATAGGAATGCAAGGGTACCCCAATATAAAAGGGGTATCTTGCTTTCAATCTTCAGTGTGCGATGGACGATTGCACCTCGGACTGATGGACCTCTGCCTCTGCGCATCCACCAACCACTCTGCAATGAAGATAGAAGATGCCGGTCCCACGATGCATGAAGATGGAGCCACCTGGATAAAGATCTTTTGACGGACTTCAGGAATGGTAAGTACTGATTTTGGGGTTAGTGTAAGGTTTTTTGTTGTTTTTTTGGGTGTTTTTTTTTAGATTAGAGCTTTTTTATTTTTAATGGGCTTTAAAAGAGCTGAATGCCCTTTTAAGGGCAATGCCCATACAAATGCCCTTTTCGGGACAATGGGTAGATTAGTTTTTTTTAGCTAGGTTTTTTTTAATTTGGGGGGTTGGGGGGGGATTGTAATGTTAGGGGGTATTTGTTTTAATTTATTGGCAAAAGAGCTGTTAACATTAGGGCAATTTCTTACAAAATGCCCTTTTAAGGGCTATTGGTAGTTTAATATAGAGTAGGATTTTTTTATTTTGGGGTGTTTTTTGTTGTTTTAAATGGCGGTATTAAAATAGAAATAATTTTTATAATTTTGGATAATTTCATTTGTTATTTTTTGTAATGGTTGTTTTTTTTATTTTTTGTAATTTTAGTGTTTATTATTTTTTGTAATTGTAGTTTTTAATTATTTTGTAATGTTAGGTTTTATTATTTTTAGTTATGTTAGTTTTTTTTTTTTTTTTTTTAAACAAGTAATGTTAGGTTTTTTTTAGTTTAAGCTTAGGTTATATTTCTATTTCAAAGGTAAGTTTGTTTTTATTTTAACTAGGTAGTTAGTAAATAGTTATATTGTAACTAGCTTAGGCCTAGATTTAGAGTTTGGCGTTAGCCGTGAAAACCAGCGTTAGAGGCTCCTAACGCTGGTTTTAGGCTACCTCCGGTATTTGGAGTCATTAAAAAAAGGGTCTAACGCTCACTTTTCAGCTGCAACTTTTCCATACCGCAGATCCCCTTACGTAAATTGCGTATCCTATCTTTTCAATGGGATTTTTCTAACTCCGGTATTTAGAGTCGTGTCTGAAGTGAGCGTTAGACATCTAACGACAAAACTCCAGCCTCAGGGAAAAAGTCAGTAGTTAAGAGCTTTCTGGGCTAACGCCGGTTCATAAAGCTCTTAACTACTGTACTCTAAAGTACACTAACACCCATAAACTATCTATGTACCCCTAAACCGAGGTCCCCCCACATCGCCGCCACTCGATTAAATTTTTTTAACCCCTAATCTGCCGACCGCCACCTACGTTATACTTATGTACCCCTAATCTGCTGCCCTTAACACCGCCGACCCCTATATTATATTTATTAACCCCTAATCTGCCCCCTCAACGTCGCCTCCACCTGCCTACACTTATTAACCCCTAACCTGCCGAGCGGACCGCACCGCTATTATTATAAAGTTATTAACCCCTAATCCGCCTCACTAACCCTATAATAAATAGTATTAACCCCTAATCTGCCCTCCCTAACATCGCCGACACCTAACTTCAATTATTAACCCCTAATCTGCCGACTGGAGCTCACCTCTATTCTAATAAATGTATTATCCCCTAAAGCTAAGTCTAACCCTAACACTAACACCCCCCCTAAATTAAATATAATTTTAATCTAACGAAATTAATTAACTCTTATTAAATAAATTATTCCTATTTAAAGCTAAATACTTACCTGTAAAATAAATCCTAATATAGCTACAATATAAATTATAATTATATTATAGCTATTTTAGGATTAATATTTATTTTACAGGTAACTTTGTATTTATTTTAACCAGGTACAATAGCTATTAAATAGTTAAGAACTATTTAATAGCTAAAATAGTTAAAATAATTACAAAATTACCTGTAAAATAAATCCTAACCTAAGTTACAATTAAACCTAACACTACACTATCAATAAATTAATTAAATAAAATACCTATAATTATCTACAATTAAACCTAACACTACACTATCAATAAATAAATTAAATACAATACCTACAAATAACTACAATGAAATAAACTATCTAAAGTACAAAAAATAAAAAAGAACTAAGTTACAAAAAATAAAAAAATATTTACAAACATAAGATAAATATTACAACAATTTTAAACTAATTACACCTACTCTAAGCCCCCTAATAAAATAACAAAGCCCCCCAAAATAAAAAAATGCCCTACCCTATTCTAAATTACTAAAGTTCAAAGCTCTTTTACCTTACCAGCCCTGAACAGGGCCCTTTGCGGGGCATGCCCCAAGAAGTTCAGCTCTTTTGCCTGTAAAAAAAAAACATACAATACCCCCCCCAACATGACAACCCACCACCCACATACCCCTAATCTAACCCAAACCCCCCTTAAATAAACCTAACACTAAGCCCCTGAAGATCTTCCTACCTTATCTTCACCATACCAGGTTCACCGATCGATCCAGAAGAGCTCCTCCGATGTCCTGATCCAAGCCCATCAGAATATTCCTACCTTAATTCCGATTGGCTGATAGAATCCTACCAGCCAATCGGAATTCGAGGGACGCCATCTTGGATGACGTCATTTAAAGGAACCATCATTCGTCGTTCAGTCGTCGGCCAGGATGGATGTTCCGCGTCGGAGGTCTTCAGGATCCTGCCGCTCCGCTCCGGATGGATGACAATAGAAGATCCCGCTTGATTGAAGACTTCAATCGGATGGAAGACCTCTTCTGCCCCGCTTGGATGAAGACTTCAGCCGGATCATGGACCTCTTCAGCCCCCCGCTTGGGCTTGGATCAGGACATCGGAGGAGCTCTTCTGGATCGATCGGTGAACCTGGTATGGTGAAGATAAGGTAGGAAGATCTTCAGGGGCTTAGTGTTAGGTTTATTTAAGGGGGGTTTGGGTTAGATTAGGGGTATGTGGGTAGTGGGTTGTAATGTTGGGGGGGGTATTGTATGTTTTTTTTACAGGCAAAAGAGCTGAACTTCTTGGGGCATGCCCCGCAAAGGGCCCTGTTCAGGGCTGGTAAGGTAAAAGAGCTGTGAACTTTAGTAATTTAGAATAGGGTAGGGCATTTTTTTATTTTGGGGGGCTTTGTTATTTTATTAGGGGGCTTAGAGTAGGTGTAATTAGTTTAAAATTGTTGTAATATTTTTCTTATGTTTGTAAATATTTTTTTATTTTTTGTAACTTAGTTCTTTTTTATTTTTTGTACTTTAGTTAGTTTATTTCATTGTAGTTATTTGTAGGTATTGTATTTAATTTATTTATTGATAGTGTAGTGTTAGGTTTAATTGTAGATAATTATAGGTATTTTATTTAATTAATTTATTGATAGTGTAGTGTTAGGTTTAATTGTAACTTAGGTTAGGATTTATTTTACAGGTAATTTTGTAATTATTTTAACTATTGTAGCTATTAAATAGTTCTTAACTATTTAATAGCTATTGTACCTGGTTAAAATAAATACAAAGTTACCTCTAAAATAAATATTAATCCTAAAATAGCTATAATATAATTATAATTTATATTGTAGCTATATTAGGATTTATTTTACAGGTAAATATTTAGCTTTAAATAGGAATAATTTATTTAATAAGAGTTAATTAATTTCGTTAGATTAAAATTATATTTAATTTAGGGGGGTGTTAGTGTTAGGGTTAGACTTAGCTTTAGGGGTTAATACATTTATTAGAATAGCGGTGAGCTCCAGTCGGCAGATTAGGGGTTAATAATTGAAGTTAGGTGTCGACGATGTTAGGGAGGGCAGATTAGGGGTTAATACTATTTATTATAGGGTTAGTGAGGCGGATTAGGGGTTAATAACTTTATTATAGTAGCGCTCAGGTCCGCTCGGCAGATTAGGGGTTAATAAGTGTAGGCAGGTGGAGGCGACGTTGTGGGGGGCAGATTAGGGGTTAATAAATATAATATAGGGGTCGGCGATGTTAGGGCAGCAGATTAGGGGTACATAGGGATAATGTAAGTAGCGGCGGTTTACGGAGCGGCAGATTAGGGGTTAATAATAATATGCAGGGGTCAGCGATAGCGGGGGCGGCAGATTAGGGGTTAATAAGTGTAAGGTTAGGGGTGTTTAGACTCGGGGTACATGTTAGAGTGTTAGGTGCAGACGTAGGAAGTGTTTCCGCATAGCAAACAATGGGGCTGCGTTAGGAGCTGAACGCGGCTTTTTTGCAGGTGTTAGGTTTTTTGTCAGCTCAAACAGCCCCATTGTATCCTATGGGGGAATCGTGCACGAGCACGTTTTTGAGGCCGGCCGCGTCCGTAAGCAACTCTGGTATCGAGAGTTGAAGCTGCGTTAAATATGCTCTACGCTCCTTTTTTGGAGCCTAACGCAGCCTTTATGTGGACTCTCAATACCAGAGTTATTTTTATGGTGCAGCCAGAAAAAAGCCGGCGTTAGCTTTTCGGGTCTTTACCGACAAAACTCTAAATCTAGCCGTTAGATTTTTTTTTATTTCACAGGTTAGTAATTGTAACTTTAATTTAGGTGTATTTTAAATATGTTAACGTTAGGGCGTGTTAGGTTTAGGGGTTAATAGTTTCATTCAGGTAGTTGCGATGTGGGGGGGGTGGCGGTTTAGAGGTTAATTTTTTTATTAAGTGTTTGCAATGTTGGGGGAAGGCAGCTTAGGGGTTAATAATTTATTTAGGGAGTCGTGATGTCGGGGATGGCAGTTTAATGGTTAATAGGTTTATTTAGTGTTGGTGATGTGAGGGGACGGCAGATTATGAGTTAGGTTTATTTAGTGTTGGCGATGTGGGGGGACGGCAGTTTATGAGTTAGGTTTATTTAGTGTTAGCGATGTGGGGGGACGGCGGTTTAGGAGTTAATAGGTTTATTTAGTGTTGGTGATGTGGCGGGACGGCGGTTTAGGAGTTAATAGGTTTATTTAGTGTTGGCGATGTGGGGAGACTGCGGTTTAGGGGTCAATAGGTTTATTTAGTTTTGGCCATGTGGGGGGACGGCGGTTTAGGAGTTAATAGGTTTATTTAGTGTTGGCAATGTGGGGGGACAGCGGTTTAGGAGATAATAGGTTTATTTAGTGTTTGTGATGTGCGGGACGGCAGTTTAGAGGTTAATAGCTTTATTTAGTGTTGGCGACATGGGGGACGGCGTTTTAGAGGTTAATAGGTTTATTTAGTGTTGGTGATGTGGGGGGATGGCAGTTTAAGGGGTTAATAGGTTTATTTAGTGTTGGCAATGTGGGAGGATGGTGGTTTAGGGGTTAATAGGTTTATTTAGTGTTTTATTTAGTGTTGGCGATATGGGAGGACGGCGGTTTAGGAGTTAATAGCTTTATTTAGTCTTGGCGATGTGGGGGGACGGCGGTTTAGATTAGAACAATATAAAAATCTGAATATGAATAAAGAATGAATCAAAAAATTCGGAAACTGATTTATTCATTTTTGGAATTTTTCGGGATTTTAGTTATGGTGCCGATTAGAAAATTCGGATTCATCCAAATCTCTGAATCAGCCAAAATGTGGCCAAAAACTAAATTTGGCCAAAACGAATTGCACATGTCTATGCTCTGTTTAGTGAAAGTTTTTTTAACACACCACTCTCTACCCAAGATGGTTGCGCCCATCGGAACTTGTCCAATACAGAGAAGCGGTGAATACATAAAATATACCCAGCCACAAGTCTGAAAAGGTAGTGAAGTCCCTCCAGGTAAGTCAGCCCAGGAAAGCAATTTGAATTTGGGTAGCTAAAGGGAAGCACATCCAAAATCCATATCCTGGAAGGTTGGAGAGAACAAAGAGTAGGAGGGGTAAGTGAAAGAGACTTTAACTATAAACAGGTAATTGAGGGAGTGCTCAGTTCTGTCCACATCCTCTGAGAGGGGTTTTCTCACCTGGTAAGTACTACCCAAGGATATGCTCCAAGATATATGTTCATTTCTAATTTTCTCTGAATTTTAAAGAGGACATTTTAAAATGTTACAGGTTTGTTTTTTTGTACAGACATTTCTGTGCTGAGAATTTTCTTTGTTGTTTGTGAAACCTTTATTCAGGCCAGAAAACATGTTACGAGGAAAATAAATTATAACATTTGGAAAGTTTTTCTTTTCTGGTGTTTAAGTTGGCATTCTTTTAGAGTTCCCAGAATTCTTCAGTTTTACAAGAGGGCTTAGATAAAGGTTTATCTGCTAGCTCTTCAAAAGGGTCACATTGGCAAAATTGTACCATAAAAATATACACTTCCTTATATTCAGAGTTTTGTTCATACTTTATTCAGGATTTAACCGGTAATTAAACCAACCTCTCCTTTCTAGAACCGAAATTTGGTTCTCAGAGTTTTACAGGTTTTCGCTATTTGAAGTTTGGACATCCAGCTTCCATCTTGGAAGGTATTGTTTCTTTTAGCAATATCATCTGCCAGAAATGTTTCTGAGCTGTCTGCTGTTTCCTGCAACCCTCCTTATCGGATAAGGCGGTTTTAAGGATAACATCAATAAGGAAACTGTTTCTGGTCCTAATCCTCAAACTTGTAACAAGAGACTTCTACGTAATTTGGATGTAGTTAGGGCTTTTACCTGCAGAATTGGAAGGATTTTAGACAATCCTCAAATCTTTTTATTCAGTTGCCTGATCCATGTAAAGGCCGGGAAGCCACAATTACTTTAGCTTCTTCGCTAAAACTCTTGAATTCATATTGCTTACTTATAGGTGGGGAAGTTTCCCCCAAAATGCATTACAACCCTACAACCCATTCCACCAGATCAGTTTCCACTTCCTGGGCTTTTAAAAATGAGGCTTCTGTTGAACAAATTTGCAAGGCAGCAATATAGTCATCCTTACATACTTTTACTAAATTCTACTACTTGATGTTTTTGCTTCTTCTGAAGCTACTTTTGGTAGGAAAGTCTTCCAGGGAATTAGGTGCCTGACTTTTCACAATTAGGTGCTTAAATTACTTGTGGACTCCACTGCTTGGGTATTTGATCCCAGGAAAAAGGAATCATGGACTCTCACCACCTTATGAAAGAAAACAAAATGTATGCTTACATGATAATTTAATTTCTTTCATTATTATTATTATTATTATTATTATTATTATTATTATTATCGGTTATTTGTAGAGCACCAACCAATTCTGCAGCGCTGTGGTGGTGAGAGTCCATAATCCTCGCCCAGTTGTAATTATTTTAACATTTCTGTCGACATTTCTATTTGCACCTCTGTAAAGGAGAGATGAAGTTCTATTGGAAGTTTTGGGAATCTTTGCCTCCTCTTAGTGGCCAGGAGTTGAATTCCAAGGAGTAGTGGATCGAGGACTCTCACTACCACAAAGGAAATACATTTATCAGGTAAGCATAAATTTTGTTTTTATAACATTTTGCAAACACAAATTCAGAGTTTAAAGAACTGCAAAACAAAGCATCTGTGACAATATCCTCTAGATAAAATAATCCTACTGAAACCTATGGGAGATCATGTAACTGTGAATGGATTAATGTTATTCATTTACCAAACAAAATGAAAGATTGCAATCATGAATATACAGACTCATGCTACATAATTAAAAAAGAATCCTTATTGCAGGATGGATAATCTTCGGACTATAGTGTATCTTAAACAGAAAACTATATTTAGATTTTTCCTAAAAAAACTGTTCTATTAAAAAAAAAAAAATGATTTAAATAAAATAAATATTGATTTTTATCCACCCTGGTTCACGTGTGTTCTTCTTGGATTATGGATTTGGTTGATATAAGTTTCGGTGGTTGAAAACATATTTAGCACTTAGTACCTCGTCACGGGGAGGTCCATTTTGGGTGCTTACCTGGAATCAGTATTAAAGGGACAGTCTACACTAAAATTGTTATTGTTTAAAAAGATAGATAACGCCTTTACTAACCATTCCCCAGCTTTGCACAACCAACATTGATATATGAATACACTTTATAACATTTAAACCTCTAAATTTCTGCTTGTTTCTAAGCCACTATAGACAGCCTCTTATCACATGCTTTTTTATTAGCTTTTCACAACAGGAGACTGCTAGTTCATGTGGGCCATATAGATAACGTGTTCACGCACAAGAAGTTGTTTAAGATTTAGCACAACACAGTACTAAATGGAAGTGAATAGATAATGAATTACAAGTCATGTGATCAGGGGGCTGTCAGAAGATGCTTAGATACAAGATAATCACAGAGGCCAAAAGTATATTAACCCCTTAGTGATCAGACCATTTTTAAATTTTCTTAACGTTAAGGACCAGGGCTGTTTTTTACATTTCTGCTGTGTTTGTGTTTAGCTGTAATTTTCCTCTTACTCATTTATTGTACCCACACATATTATATACTGTTTTTCCCACCATTAAATGGACTTTCTAAAGATACTATTATTTTAATCATATCATATAATTTACTATACAAAATGATAAAATATGATGAAAAAATTTAACACAAAATCTGTTATGCATCTACAACCACCAAAAAACGCCCATGCTGGGGGGGCGGAGCCAGCTACAGAGGCAGCCAGACGTGTTCTCCTGAAGCTCCTAGCTCTTAGATATAATTTCATAATTTAAACTATACATAAGGAGCCCAAATCTCTCCTTTGTGACTATAGTAAACAAATACCACTTATTGGGCTTTTAAGAACTCTGAAAAGGAGTTAATTAGCAAATCTGAGACGGATCCAGCTTCATAGATTATACCACGCGGACCCCCATACTTCTAATAACATGGCTGCTATGGAGGCCTTAGACTTATGGGAACAGCGCACCCAATATCTCCTAAAACTAAGGTTTCAGAGCATGAAAGAGGATTTAATGCTACTAGCCTCTGCCTTCCTGCAATTACCGGAACAGCAAGCAGCGGACACTGATTCTGTCACACATAGCAGGTCTTGTGCTGCGTCCGTGATCAGACTACAGGAGGTAACGCATACACCCTCTGCCCCACTTACTCCAGCCTCCAGATATCATGAACCGAGACGAGAACTAGACTTCCACCCTCAACCGACTAAGCTGCCGGATACAGTCACTGAAGCGATAGTGCACAGAGAAGCCCTCACCGCACAGGATGACACGCTGCCTATGCTGATTCTGACCGCTTATGATACCCCAGTTCAGCCTCAAGCCAGTGCTCCGCTATACGGGAGCAGTCTTTTAGGGTACACACTGCCCAGTCACATACCTGGGAAAGCACCCTACCTCCCGAACATTACCAGCATCAGAAATAGCCCTCAGACACATGCGACTGCAGCTCAGACTTTTCCGCTGGGCGAATCAAGCCTTAATACCCAGCCCTCTCTTGCAGGTGCATCAAGCAGCACTCTAAGAGCATTTAGACCGGACCATGGAGGACTTCTAACCTCTTTAGTGACAGCCGCATCGCAACTGAATAATGAAGTTCAACCTCCTATGGGACTCAGAATTATAGTTGGAGTAGGTTAAAGTTGGGACTGTTCACATTTCTATCTCAACAAGAACTGGCATCGGGTAATATGGAGAGAACTCCGGAGCATTCACAGGGCGTTAGCATTCGGCACAGCTGACTACTCCACACTGCCCAGCTCCTGGTGTCTTTGTTCTTGTTATAAAGTTTAATATCTAAGATGTTATATATTCTTCCCCCACCAATATGCCTTGTACAGTTTATCCTACTCTAATTGGAGACTTGATTTACTTATGTTTGAACATGCTAAACCCTTGTTTATTACTAATTAACAAATAAGAGACCTGCTGTAGTTCTACAGTTTGACCACTATTATCTGTCCTAAGAATTACAACGGCTATGTTTTAATGTAGCGTACACTGAGCATTTTTACATCCCTGCATGTTATAGCAGCTCTAGCAGCTAACTTTAAGGCCTACATTTATTAGGTATATACAGGTGCTAACCTATGTCATATCATTACGTGCTGAGGGAGCCCTAACTGGCTAGTTTTAGGCTATATAATGCTCAAAGTAATTTTAGTGGCTCACTTAGTTTATATTCAGTTCCTATAATTCATCAGAGTTCCTGGACCTCTTGAAAACCCTTACAGTAATTCTTGATTATCTGTTTAACACTCACACATTCCTGACTCCAAATGTTCATGTGCCCTTAAACCAGCTAAGATATACAAACTTTATTAGATATATGGTGCAACTATATTGGTCTATTTGCTGCCTTTAACATATGTTACCCAGCCCTTTAGCACATCATTGCAATGCAGGCATTTAATGCTACTTAACCCTATCTTTCTACTTATTGTACTAAACTAGCATAGGTTAAAATGTGTATTATGTTGTTCAAAATATTTATCTCTCTCCTACTTGCTAACCTATTGTTTGATGTTTTGCATAGCTAAACCAGATGCTATTGGTACCATTGGTATGTAATAACTATTTAGTGGCCCCATGTGATTCGCTTTTGTAGGGGAAACACACCTCTCTAGATTTCAAGAAGCTTAACTTTGCAATTAAATGTCATTAGTTCTGTCTTACTGTTGTTTTAGCTAGCCACTTGGGTTTCAGCTGAGCACACTGAAGGTCAGCTTTTTATACAATACGTGCTGCTGGCAGGTTATTCCTACTTAACCCCTACCCTCCCATAATTTCCGACTTTAGGAACTAATCGCTCCCTCTAGCCATGTTCTGTTTATTATAAAGATGGGAATCAGTATGACTCTCCCTAGAGATCATTGCTTATATAACAATTAGGTATATTTACAACACTATGCCACTAGCTTCCTCTCCCTGTCTCCCCCACTAGAACTCCATAAAGTGTCACTACTCCTCAAAAAGACAAAGTATACCACATCTTATCCTAAGTACCGCTATATATTACTTATAGCTTTTTTAGGACATTGCTTTTTCAGTCCTCTACTATCTCTATTTGACCCCTCTCCTTCCTTTCCCGCCGGCATCTATTACCTGCGGGTCATATCCCTACTCCCTTTACCAGCATTGTCTATAGTTGACATCTCCCCAGGAGAGGGGCCCATGTAGTAGTCCTTTCTTTTTCGGTTATATATAATTCCACCCCCCCCCCCCGTTTACACCCTCTCTGGGTAGTTACCCTTATTTTACATGCCCTAGCCTTAATATGTTAAGGACGCAGATGGAAGATAACCCCACTAGAAGTTTACTCGTAAACCCTGAGACCCAATCTTATATTATTTTTAAATAGCCCTGTAGTCTACATCTTGTGAATATAACTATCCCCACCCCACTTGTATCCTCTCTGTGACGCTTCCCTTACTTTCACATACCCTAGCTTTCCTTTACTAGAGGCGTAGTTTAAAAATAACCCCACTAGGTGTGCACTTAGAGACTTTGGGATTCCACTCCATTCTATTTAGCCATGTAGTCTGTACCTTCATAACACTTTAGCTGGCTCCGTCCTCCCCTCTCCCCTTTATTGCGAGCGGCTCTTGTCCGCTGTATTCCCCCCCCCCCCATACATTTAGGCCTACGGGAGGCCTAACAAAAGCCAGCTCCCTACCTCTCACCATTTTCAGCTCTTAGAATACCTCTTATCTTGAGGGTAGAGACCACTTGTTACCTGTTATAAAAAAAAAAAAAAAAAATGAGGCTCCTTTCCTATATGTCCCAGTCACATCTATTTCATAAATATAGTTTTAAATTTTACACTTTATACTCAAAGCTGCACTACTTTGGACTAGTTACTAAGACAACAAATATTACATTGACACACCAGAGTTATAACTCCTGTCTGCTTTTAATATGTGAATTGTATCAGTCCCTATATTGTTTTTGTTTCGTGCCTGGACATACTTTCTATTGTATTGTTTTCACTCAACGCCTCAATAAAAATTTTATGTCAAAAAAAAAAAAAAACGCCCACGCTAAATAGTTTCTAAATTTTGTCCTGAGTTTAGAAATACCCAATGTTTACCCCCTTAACCTCTTAAAGGACTGGTCATTTCAGACTAAAACTTCCCCAAAAGACCATTTTTAGCATTTTTGCTATCACTCCATTTAAACAGACATAGAACCTTTTTTATAATTACCTATTAAAACTATATATATATATATATGTTTTAGTAGGCAACCTAAAGTATTGATCTAGGCCCATTTTGGTATATTTCATGCCACCCTTTCACCGCCAAATGCGATCAAATAAAAAAAATCGTTAACTTTTTCACAATTTTTAGGTTTCTTACTGAAATTATTTACAAACAGCTTGTGCAATTATGGCACACACGTTTGTAAATGCTTCTCTGGGATCCCCTTTGTTCATAAATAGCAGACATATATGGCTTTGGCATTGCTTTTTGGTAATTACAAGGCCGCTAATTGCAGCTGTGCAACACACTTTTATTAAGGGGTTAATTAGGTAGCTTGTAAGGTTAATTTTGGCTTTAGTGTATAGATTTTTCTCCCACCTGACACTTCCCACCCCCTGATCCCTCTCAAACAGCTCTCTTCCCTCCCCAATGGTCACCCTCATCTTAAGTACTGCCAGAAAGTCTGCCAGTATGAAAATACGGTATAAGGCTTTTTTTTTCTTTAATAAAATATATATTGCTTTCTATTTTCTGCAGTGTATGATCCCCCCTTACCCCCCAACCTCAGTGATCCCCCCCAAACAGCTCTCTAAACCTCCCCCTTCTACCTATTAGCTGCCATCTTAGGTACTGGAAGCTTTCTCCCAGTACCCAGTTTGCAGTAATTGAAAACAATATACATTTTTTCTGTAGTGTAGCTGCCCCCACTCATTACCCTCCCCATCCCAGATCACTTTCCCGCCCTCTATACCCTTTCCACTATAAGAGCCCCATCTCACTCCTTCCCCCTTACTGCCGCTCTACATATTTTTATTCTATAGCGTAACAGTCCCACCCGCTCCCTCCCGCCACCCTCCAGCGATGAGCTAGCCACCCACCTCCCTCCTAACCCTCCCATGCCACCAATTATTGGCACCATCACTGCCCAATGCAGAGAGGGTCACAGAGTGGCCCTCTCTGCATCGTTTACTCTCCAGCAGGTATTGCACAATGCCTCAATATTGAGGCATTGTGGCAATACACTAAGAGTGGCTGAAGCGATCACTGATCGCTTCCAGTGCTCGTTTTACCGGAGGACATGCCGATGCCAGGTACGTCCAGGTTCACTAACTGACAGTTTTTACATGATGTACCTGGCACGTCATCGGTCCTTAAGGGGTTAATATAACTGTATTGGTTATACAAAACTGGGGAATGAATAATAAAGGAATTATCAATCTACAATACAAATTCTATTGTAGACTGTTCCTTTAAGAGCTATCTTGCTGTGCATACACATCAGCAGGTCCTGAACTTTAAGGACCCTATTGACAACTGTATGCATCCAGATGGTTTAAAGAAATGTCCCCTTCTGAAGATTTCTTAGAGCCAGAGCTCTAGTGCATATTGAATAAGCCAGATGGCTTCTTGACACTGTGGGCTCCATGTACTAAGCATCGAAGTGACCTTTCGTGTGTATTTTCGCATCAAAATTCACGCACGGACTAAATATCATATTTACCAAGCCGTGATCGAAGTTATAAACCACTTTTTTTTCATCTGCGATCGCACTTTTCCACAACTAATTGATCCAAACCCTTTTTTTCACATACTAAACCATTGATAGTCATAAAATCCGCTATTAAAGGAAATACAACCAATTCGTCTGCTCAAACTTTTGATTTAACTTTGTGTGATTTGCTTCACGACCCTTTAGGTAGCGAATACAATAGTAAACTATAGGGGGTATCAGACTGACGCCAGGTTGAAGTACTTAAGTTAAGCAGGTAGACCAAAATCATTTCATTATTAGTTTGGCAGCAATGAATGAAGATGGAGACACTTTTACATTTGTTTATATTTCGATTTATTCAATTACGAGGAAGAAGGGCTATCCAGGCACTAGGTGGAAATAATGAATTTCAAAGAAGGAGAGGAGGTCGAAGAAGGAGAGTTCCAAGAGTTTTCCTCCCTCGTATCGGTTTTGAAGCCATTTCTGATAATGAGGTTATCCAGAGATTCCGTTTGGACAGAGAAGCTATAATGGACCTTTACAATGAAATAGCAGAATACCTTGAGCCAATGACAGTGCGTTCACAAGCCATTCCTGGACTCTTAAAACTGTTGGCAGCATTACACTTTTTTGCCACGGGTTCTTTCCAGGCTGTGTCTAGCGTCATAATTGGCATAAGCCAGTCTGCATTTTCTAGGCACCTAACAAAAGTAATAAACGCATTGATGGTGGTCTTTCCAAGGTATGTGTGCTTTCCATTGACTCCTGAAGAGTGGCAATCTGTGAAGTCCAACTTTTATAGAATGTCTGGAATGGCCAATGTACTTGGAGCCATTGATTGCACACATGTTGCAGTAAAACCGGCACGTGAACGTGAAGAAGTTTACCGTAATAGAAAACAGTAGCATTCTCTCAACATTCAGATGGTGTGTGACCATAACAGGAAAACTTCCCTGGGTCCTGCCATGATTCCTATATCTTGTGTCAGTCTGGGTTATATCGGAAGTTTGAGGATGGAGAGATGCCCGAAGGATGGCTTTTAGGTACTTATTTTTTCACTAATGCATTCTCAATCTATATAAGATAAGTGTAGTTTTAATTGCAATCAGCCAATAGAATGCAAGCTCAATCCTATTGGCTGATTGGATCAGCCAATAGGATTGAAGTTCAATCCTATTGGCTGATTGCATCAGCATCTTGGATGACGTCACTTAAAGGAACCTTCATTCGTCGGGAGTCGTCGGAAGAAGAGGATGCTCTGCGCCGGATGTCTTGAAGATGCACCCGCTCCGCGCCGGATGGATGAAGATAGAAGATGCCGTTTGGATGAAGACTTCTGCCTGTCTGTAGGACCACTTCTCTCGGCTTTGATGAAGACTTCTCCTAACTTCGTTGAGGACTTCTTGCCGCTTCATTGAGGACTTCTCCCGGCTTCGTTGACAATGGATGTCCGGTCTTCAAAACTGTAAGTGGATCTTCGGGGGTTAGTGTTAGGCTTTTTTAAGGGTTTATTGGGTGAGTTTTAGTTTTAGATTAGGGTTTGGGCAGCAATAGAGCTAAATGCCCTTTTTTTTATTTTGTGTAATTTAGTGTTTGTTTGTTTTTGTAATTTAGGTATTTGTATTTAATTTAGTTAATTATATTTAATTTAGGTAATTTATTTAATTGTAGTGTAAGGTTAGGTGTTAAGAAACTTGATGACAAACCCTCGTCACCACTAAAGGGGGCGCAAGTAGACCAATTGGTCCAAATGACACTATAAAAAGCAATACGATTGTGTCAGTATTAATCAATATTTACAATGCATATATAATGCTATAACTTATCAGTCCATAAAGTGCTCATTCTCTGTTGATCAGATCTCCACTTAGACTTGTATTCATAGGTGTCTTTGTCCTCAAATCACAGCTGCTCCTTCCCAAAGAAAGCTCAAAAACTAATCTGTGGTAGTGCAAAAAAACACAGAAGGGTGCCTCCTAGTGTGATATAGTACAAGCAGTATATGTATGTATACTGCTTGTACTATATTACACTAGGAGGCGCCCTTCTGTGTTTTTTTGCACTACCACAGATAAGGTTAGGTGTTAGTGTAAGACAGGCTAGGTTTTATTTTACAGGTACATTTGTATTTATTATAGCTAGGTAGTAAATAGTTAATAACTATTTAGTAACTATTCTACCTAGTTAAAATAAATACAAACTTGCCTGTAAAATAAAAATATACCCTAAGCTAGATACAATGTAACTATTAGTTATATTGTAGCTATCTTAGATTTTATTTTACAGGTAATTATTTAGTTTTAAATAGGAATTATTTAGGTAATGATAGTAGGTTTTATTTAGATTTATTTTAATTATATTTAAGTTAGTGGGTGTTTGGGTTAGGGTTAGATTTAGGTTTAGGGGTTAATAACTTTAGTATAGCGGCGGCGACATTGGGGGCGGCAGATTAGGGGTTAATAACTGTAATGTAGGTTGTGGCAATGTTAGGGGTGACAGATTAGGGGTTAATAATATTTAACTAGTGTTTGCAAGGCGGGATTGTGACGGTTTAGGGGTCAATAAATGTAGGTAGGTGGCGGCGATGTTAGGGACAGCAGATTAGGGGTTAATAATATTTAACTAGTGTTTGAGAGGCGGGAGTGCGGCGGTTTAGGGGTTAATATGTTTATTCTAGTGGTGGCAATGTCCGGAGCGGCAGATTATTGGTTAATAATTTTAATTTAGTGTTTGCGATGCGAGAGGGCCTCGGTTTAGGGGTTAATAGGTAGTTTATAGGTGTTAGTGTACTTTTTAACACTTTAGTTATGAGTTTTATGCTACAACTCATAACTACTGACTTTAGAATGCGTTACTAATCTTGCGGGATAGGCTGTACCGCTCACTTTTTGGCCTAAAAAAAAAAGCTTGTAATACCGTTGCAAAGGAAGTCCCATTGAAAAAAGACTTTACGAAAATTGCGTAAGTTAATTTGCGGTATGGCCAAAAAAGTGTGCGGGACAGCTGTACCTACAAGACTCGTAATAGCAGCTGTAGTGAAAAAGCAGTGTTATGAGCCTTAACGCTGCTTTTTTACTCATAACACAAAACTCATAATCTAGCTGATTGTTATTTATTTAAAATAAGGGATTTTAAATTATTTCATAGTAGGAAAAAACATAATTTATGTAAGAACTTACCTGATAAATTAATTTCTTTCATATTGGCAAGAGTCCATGAGCTAGTGACATATGGGATATACATTCCTACCAGGAGGGGCAAAGTTTCCCAAACCTCAAAATGCCTATAAATACACCCCTCACCACACCCACAATTCAGTTTAACGAATAGCCAAGCAGTGGGGTGATAAAGAAAGGAGTAGAAAGCATCAACAAAGGAAATTTGGAAATAATTGTGCTTTATACAAAAAATCATAACCACCATAAAAAGGGTGGGCCTCATGGACTCTTGCCAATATGAAATAAATGAATTTATCAGGTAAGTTCTTACATAAATTATGTTTTCTTTCATGTAATTGGCAAGAGTCCATGAGCTAGTGACATATGGGATATCAATACCCAAGATGTGGAGTCTTCCACTCAAGAGTCACTAGAGAGGGAGGGAATAAAACAAAAAAACAGCCATATTCCGCTGAGAAAATAATCCACAACTCAAAAATAAGTTATTTTCACATTTGAAAGAAAAAAACTTAAATCAAAAAGCAGAAGAATCAAACTGAAACAGCTGCCTGAAGAACTTTTCTACCAAAAACTGCTTCCGAAGAAGCAAATACATCAAAATGGTAGAATTTAGTAAATGTATGCAAAGAGGACCAAGTGGCTGCTTTGCAAATCTGATCAACGGAAGCTTCATTCTTAAAAGCCCATGAAGTAGAGACTGATCTAGTAGAATGAGCTGTAATTCTCTGAGGCGGGGTTTGACCCGACTCCAAATAAGCTTGATGAATCAAAAGTTTCAACCAAGAAGCCAAGGAAATAGCAGAAGCTTTCTGACCTTTCCTAGGACCAGAAAATAAAACAAATAGACTAGAAGTCTTCCTGAAATTTTTAGTAGCTTCCACATAATATTTCAAAGCTCTTACCACGTCCAAAGAATGTAAGGATCTCTCCAAAAAATTCTTAGGATTAGGACATAAAGAAGGGACAACAATTTCTCTACTAATGTTGTTAGAATTCACAACCTTAGGTAAAAATTGAAAAGAAGTCCGCAAAACTGCCTTATCCTGATTAAAAAACAGAAAAGGAGACTCACAAGAAAGAGCAGATAGCTCAGAAACTCTTCTAGCAGAAGAGATAGCCAAAATGAACAACACTTTCCAAGAAAGTAGTTTAATGTCCAAAGAATGCATAGGTTCAAATTGAGGAGCCTGTAAAGCCCTCAGAACCAAATTAAGACTCCAAGGAGGAGAAATTGACTTAATGACAGGCTTAATACAAACTAAAGCCTGTACAAAACAGTGTATATCAGGAAGTATAGCAATTTTTCTGTGAAATAAAACAGAAAGAGCGGAGATTTGTCCTTTCAAGGAACTTGCAGACAAACCCTTATCCAAACCATCCTGAAGAAACTGCAAAATTCTAGGAATTCTAAAAGAATGCCAGGAGAAATTATGAGAAGAACACCATGAAATGTAAGTCTTCCAAACTCTATAATAAATCTTTCTAGAGACATATTTACGACCTTGTAACATAGTATTAATCACTGAATCAGAGAAACCTCTATGACTTAGAACTAAGCGTTCAATTTCCATACCTTCAAATTTAATGATTTGAGATCCTGATGGAAAAACGGACCTTGAGATAGTAGGTCCGGCCGTAACGGAAGTGGCCAAGGCGGGCAACTGGACATCCGAACCAGATCCGCATACCAAAACCTGTGTGGCCATGCTGGAGCCACCAGCAACACAAAAGACTGTTCCATGATGATTTTGGAAATCACTCTTGGAAGGAGAACTAGAGGCGGGAAGATGTAAGCAGGTTGATAACACCAAGGAAGTGTCAGCGCATCCACTGCCTCCGCCTGAACATCCCTGGACCTGGACAGGTATCTGGGAAGTTTCTTGTTTAGATGAGAGGCCATGAGATCTATCTCTGGAAGCCCCCACATATGAACAATCTGAGAAAACACATCTGAATGGAGAGACCACTCCCCTAGATGTAAAGTCTGATGGCTGAGATAATCCGCCTCCCAATTGTCTACACCTGGGATATGCCCCGCAGAGATTAGACAGGAGCTGGATTCCGCCCAAGCAAGTATCCGAGATACTTCTTTCATAGCTTTGGGACTGTGAGTCCCACCCTGATGATTGACATAAGCCACAGTTGTGATATTGTCTGTCTGAAAACAAATGAACGGTTCTCTCTTTAGTAGAGGCCAGAACTGAAGAGCCCTGAGAATTGCACAGAGTTCTAAAATATTTATTGGTAATCTCGCCTCTTGAGATTTCCAAACCCCTTGTGCTGTCAGAGACCCCCAAACAGCTCCCCAACCTGAAAGACTCGCATCTGTTGTGATCACAGTCCAGGTTGGGCGAACAAAAGAAGCCCCTTGAACCAAACGATGGTGATCTATCCACCATGTCAGAGAGTGTCGTACATTGGGATTCAAGGATATTAATTGTGATATCTTTGTATAATCCCTGCACCATTGATTCAGCATACAAAGCTGTAGAGGTCTCATGTGAAAACGAGCAAAGGGGATTGCGTCCGATGCTGCAGTCATGAGACCTAAAACTTCCATGCACATAGCCACTGAAGGGAATGACTGAGACTGAAGGAGCCGACATGCTCTTCTTAAATCTTAAACGTCTCTTGTCTGTTAGAGACAGAGTCATGGACACTGAATCTATCTGGAAGCCTAAAAAGGTGACCCTGGTCTGAGGAATCAAGAAACTTTTTGGTAAATTGATCCTCCAACCATGTATCCAAAGAAACAACACTAGTTGATTTGTGTGAGATTCTGCAGTATGTAAAGACTGAGCTAGTACCAAGATATCGTCCAAATAAGGAAACACCGCAATACTCTGTTCTCTGATTACAGATAGTAGGGCACCCAGAACCTTTGAAAAGATTCTTGGAGCTGTTGCTATGCCAAATGGAAGAGCAACAAATTGGTAATGCTTGTCTAGAAAAGAGAATCTCAGAAACTGATAGTGTTCTAGATGAATCGGAATATGAAGGTATGCATCCTGCAAGTCTATTGTTGACATATAATGTCCTTGCTGAACAAAAGGCAGAATAGTCCTTATAGTCACCATCTTGAAAGTTGGTACTCTTACATAACGATTCAAAATTTTCAGATCCAGAACTGGTCTGAACAAATTTTCTTTCTTTGGTACAATGAATAGTTTTGAATAAAACCCCAAACCTTGTTCCTGAGGAGGAACTGGCATGATTACCCCTAAAGACTCCAGGTCTGAAACACACTTCAGAAAAGCCTGAGCTTTTACTGGATTTACAGGAATGTGTGAGAGAAAAAATCTTTTCACAGGAGGTCTTACTTTGAATCCTATTTGATACCCTTGAGAGACAATGCTCTGAATCCAATGATTTTGGACAGATTTTATCCTAAAATCCTTGAAAAACCTTAATCTGCCCCCTACCAGCTGAGCTGGAATGAGGGCCGCACCTTCATGCGGACTTAGGGGCAGACTTTGGTTTCCTAAATGGCTTGGATTTATTCCAATTTGAGGAAGGCTTCCAACTGGAAGCAGATTTCTTGGGAGGAGGATTGAGTTTTTGTTCATTATTCTGACGAAAGGAACGAAAACGGTTAGAAGCCTTAGATTTACCCTTAGGTTTTTTATCCTGAGGCAAAAAAACTCCTTTTCCTCCAGTGATAGTTGAATTAATAGAATCCAACTGAGAACCAAATAAATTATTACCT
This sequence comes from Bombina bombina, assembly GCF_027579735.1. Classification (NCBI taxonomy): domain Eukaryota; kingdom Metazoa; phylum Chordata; class Amphibia; order Anura; family Bombinatoridae; genus Bombina; species Bombina bombina. The sequence goes on along the minus strand of NC_069505.1, from coordinate 226,411,024 downwards.
TGGAAAGAAAGAGATGGTAATCTAGATTTAGATGTCATATCAGTATTCCAAGATTTAAGCCACAAAGCTCTTCTAGCTAATACAGCTAAAGACATGGATCTAACATCAATTTTGATCATATCAAAAATGGCATCACAAATAAAATTACTAGCATGTTGCAGTAGGCGAACAATGCTAGATATGTCAGAATCCAATTCATGTTGCGCTAAATTTTCCAACCAGAAAGTTGATGCAGCCGCAACATCACCCAAAGAAATAGCAGGTCTGAGAAGATGACCTGAATATAAATAGGCCTTCCTTAGATAAGATTCAAGCTTCCTATCTAAAGGATCCTTAAAGGAAGTGCTATCTTCCATAGGAATAGTGGTACGTTTAGCAAGAGTAGAAATAGCCCCATCAACTTTGGGGATTTTTTCCCAAAACTCTATAGATTTTGCTGGTAAAGGATACAATCTCTTAAACCTTGAAGAAGGAATAAAGGAAGTACCTGGCTTATTCCATTCCCTAGAAATCATATCAGAAATAGCCTCAGGAATGGGAAAAACACCTGGAGAAACCACAGGAGGTTTAAAAACAGCATTTAAACGTTTATTAGACTGAACGTCAATAGGACTGGTTACCTCAATATCCAAAGTAATTAACACTTCTTTTAATAAAGAACATATATATTCTATTTTAAATAAATAAGTAGATTTGTCAGTGTCAATATCTGAGGAAGGATCTTCTGTTTCAGATAGATCCTCATCAGAAGAGGATGAATTATTATGTTGTTGGTCATTTGAAATTTCATCAGCTAAATGAGAAGTTTTAAAAGACCTTTTACGTTTATTAGAAGGTGGAAATGCAGACAAAGCCTTCATAATAGATTCAGAAACAAATTCTTTAAAAGTTACAGGTATATCATGCACATTAGAAGTTGAAGGAACTGCAACTGGCAATGTACTATTACTGATAGAAACACTATCTGCATGTAAAAGTTTATCATGACAACTATTACAAATGACATTCGGTGGAATAATTTCTACAATTTTACAACAAATGCACTTAACTTTGGTAGAACCGATGTCAGGCAGCAATGTTCCAGCAGAAACTTCAGAGACAGGATCAGATTGGGACATCTTGCTCAATGTTAGAGAAAAAACAACATATAAAGCAAAATGATCTATTTCCTTAAATTACAGTTTCAGGAATGGGAAAAAATGCAAAAGCATAGGCCTCTTGATAGAAAAGAAAGCAGGAGGCAAACAACAATGGGGTATTGAAATAATGAAAAAAAAATTGGCGCCAAGTATGACGCACAACGTAATGTAAACTTTTTTGGCGCCAAAAATGACCAGAAATGACACACTTGCGTCACTAATGACGCCGCCATGTGAAAGGTCTCGACGTCACGTATGACGCCGGAAATGACGAAGTTGCATCAAAAACTTAATTTTCCTGCGCCAAAAATGACGCAATAAAGTCTAACATTTGACGCACCCGTGGGCCTAATACCCGCAAATGCAAAAGTAGTCAAATTGAAAAAGACTAAACCCCAGGTAAGAAACAAATTTCTTAAAGTGTTTATATTCCCAAATATGAAACTGACAGTCTGCAGAAGGAAATACATGAACCTGACTCATGGCAAATATAAGTACAATACATATATTTAGAACTTTATATAATTTGCATAAAGTGCCAAACCATAGCTGAGAGTGTCTTAAGTAAATGAAAAAATACTTACCAAAAGACACCCATCCACATATAGCAGATAGCCAAACCAGTACTAAAACAGTTCTTTAGTAGAGGTAATGGTAAATTTGAAAGTATATCGTCGATCTGAAAAGGGAGGTAGGGGATGAATCTCTACGACCGATAACAGAGAACCCATGAAAAAGACCCCTGTTAGGGAAATCATCGTATTCAATAGGTGATACTCCCTTCACGTCCCTCTGACATTCGCTGTACTCTGAGAGGAATCAGGCTTCAACAATGCTGAGAAGCGCAAATCAACGTAGAAATCTTAGCACAAACTTACTTCACCACCTCCATAGGAGGCAAAGTTTGTAAAACTGAATTGTGGGTGTGGTGAGGGGTGTATTTATAGGCATTTTGAGGTTTGGGAAACTTTGCCCCTCCTGGTAGGATTGTATATCCCATATGTCACTAGCTCATGGACTCTTGCCAATTACATGAAAGAAATAAAAATCCCAACATTCCTTGTTTAGTAGTCTTGGGTGATAATGTATGTATATATAACCATTATTATTTACAATCAATATCAAAACAAATTCAAAGATGTAACATGGAGGATATTTTTATATTCACAATTTTTTTGTAATGCAACATATATATATTTTCTATTAACTATTACAACTGATAACATATTACAATTTTAATACAAATGAAAATGTATACTATATAAATACTTATTGAACTATTTTAATGATAACTATATTAATATAAAACCAATTAATGTATTTTAAAAATAATATACATTAACTCAATATAGTTTTGAATTTATCTTGGGCATCTGAGAATCAAAAAAGACTTCACATTAAAAATAACTACTAGCACATAAAAGTTATCAAAATGTTGTTTTTGGGTGTATAGAATAATGGGATTAGATCAATCTAATTTAAAGTCTTTTAGTTAATCTAATTATTAGATATGGATCTGTCAATTTAACCAAAAAATAAAATATTTAAAAAAAATAAAAATAAATAAAATAACATGAGATTTACCAGCTTTATAGATGTGCCACACCAATTTACAAAGTTGCTATGCGACCAAGAAGGATGCAGAGAGTAAAATCTTTCACATCTGGAGAAATTATAATTCTATTTTATGTGATGGACCGTTATTTTCCTAAACGCTTAGGGGTGTCCGTGGAGTAACCCAAGATGACAGGGGCAAAACATTATATGAAATTATACGCAGAATATATTGTGTTTCTAACATTAAAAGAACCAGACGTCAATGCCTGAGGCGCTATAGCGATATTAGACGCAGAGAACCACAATATTACGAATCCATTAGAAGCCTTCTAAGGACATGTAAGTTTAATATTTACAAACTAAGGTGAAATATGTGTGCTATGTAGATAACATTGTGCTCTCGCCTGTGTTGCTATACTTTACAATAAAAGTGTTAAAACACATGAAATGAATACTAGAAATCTTGAATTTTTTATCAAGAGGATGTCAACACAGGCTCATAGAAGTGATCAATTCACAGTACTATTACATGTATTTTAATTTTTATGATGTTGGACCTTCAAAAACATAGTAGCATGTATACTATGCAAACAAACTCCAGGGAAGCGCTCCGACATTCACTTCAGTGTGGCTGTATCGGCTTACCGCAGTGATCTTCACATAAGGTACACATCCCCTCTGCCGTCCCTGAACTGGTGCAGTAACAGATCGATCCATCACCACTCCAACAAACACAAAGGCATCCAACAAAAAACACAATCAGCAGGCAGAAAACAGCTTCAAACAGGTAGGTAGATAAAAGCGAAAATGTATTTCTTCAAGTGCAGTGTCACAGCGTTACATCCACAGCAATGACACGTAGTAATGGCACATTTCGTATGCTACTAACTTTATCAATGACAATGTGAATACCCACTATGCACAACTATCTTTTATACACAAGAATAAACTCCTCCCATAAATGGACTATCAAATCCCAATATTATTAGGAGTCCTGCAGGTGGGTATAGGTAATTTGTGAGGTAAGAGAGAAACCAAGACCCAAAGATAAGCCCTCAATTTGAGTCTGAGATAATTATGAAGATGGCAAATTAATAAAATTTTTAGTGTCTATGCATATTTCTGAAACTGTTTCGCGCTTCTCCTCTGTGGGTATTGCCAAGACTTTGCTGATAATGTCTCTGGGCTTTGTGTAGATCATATATGAGTCACGTTGTCACTTGCGTATTGTTTCCTTTCCTCCAATTTATATTTTTGGTTTGTATATATGCATACAAGCATTTCTGAATAGATATGTTTCTATGTGCTTGGTTTTATACCCCTTTAATATGAATTACCTATACCCACCTGCAGGACTCCTAATAATATTCGCCTAGATTTAGAGTTCTGCAGTAGCCGTCAAAAGCAGCGTTAAGGGCTCCTAACGCAGCTTTTTACTGCCCGCTGGTATTTAGAGTCAGCCAGGAAAGGGTCTAACGCTCACTTCCAAGCCGCGACTTTTCCATACCGCAGATCCCCTTACGCCAATTGCGTATCCTATCTTTTCAATGGGATCTTCCTAACGCCGGTATTTAGAGTCTTGGCTGAAGTGAGCATTAGACCCTCTACCGACAAGACTCCAGCCGCAGAAAAAAGTCAGTAGTTAAGAGCTTTCTGGGCTAACACTGGTTCATAAAGCTCTTAACTACTGTGCTCTAAAGTACACTAACATCCATAAACTACCTATGTACCCCTAAACCGAGGCCCCCCCACATCGCCGCCACTATAATAAAATTTTTTAACCCCTAATCTGCCGACCGTACATCGCCGCCACCTACATTATACCTATGTACCCCTAATATGCTGCCCCTAACATCGCCGACACCTACATAATATTTATTAACCCCTAATCTGCCCCCCCAACGTCGCCGCTACCTTACCTACACTTATTAACCCCTAATCTGCCGACCGGACCTCGCCGCCACTCTAATAAATGTATTAACCCCTAAACAGCCGCACTCCCGCCTCGCAAACCCTATCATAAATAGTATTAACCCCTAATCTGCCCTCCCTAACATCGCCGCCACCTAACTTCAAGTATTAACCCCTAATCTGCCGACCGGACATCACCGCTACTATAATAAATGTATTAACCCCTGAAGCTAAGTCTAACCCTAACACCCCCCTAAGTTAAATATAATTTTATTCTGATGAAATAAATTAACTCTTATTAAATAAAGTATTCCTATTTAAAGCTAAATACCTGTAAAATAAACCCTAATATAGCTACAATATAACGAATAATTATATTGAAGCTATTTTAGGATTTATATTTATTTTACAGGCAACTTTGTATTTATTTTAACTAGGTACAATAGCTATTAAATAGTTATCTACTATTTAATAGCTACCTAGTTAAAATAATTACAAAATTACCTGTAAAATAAATCCTAACCTAAGTTACAATTAAACCTAACACTACACTATCAATAAATTAATTAAATAAATTAACTACAATTACATACAAACTGAACTAAACTAAATTACAAAAAAACCCCACTAAATTACAAAAAATAAAAAAGATTACAAGAATTTTAAGCTAATTACACCTACTCTAAGCCCCCTAATAAAATAACAAAGCCCCCCAAAATAAAAAAAATTCCGTACCCTAATCTAAATTAAAAAAGTTAACAGCTCTATTACCTTACCAGCCCTTAAAAGGGCTTTTTGCGGGGCATGCCCCAAAGAAATCAGCTCTTTTGCCTGTAAAAAAAAACACAATACCACCCCCCAACATTACAACCCACCACCCACATACCCCTACTCTAACCCAAACCCCCCTTAAATAAACCTAACACTACCCCCCTGAAGATCTCCCTACCTTGGGCCGTGTTCACCCAGCCGGGCACCGATGGACCAAAAGAAGACATCCGGAGCGGCAGAAGTCTTCATCCTATCCGGGCAGAAGAGGACATCCGGACCGGCAGACATCTTCATCCAAGCGGCATCTTCTATCTTCATCCATCCGACGAGGAGCGGCTCCATCTTCAAGACTTCCGGCGAGGAACATCCTTCTTCAACGACAACTACCCGACGAATGAAGGTTCCTTTAAGTGACGTCATCCAAGATGGCGTCCCTCGAATTCCGATTGGCTGATAGGATTCTATCAGCCAATCGGAATTAAGGTAGGAAAAATCTGATTGGCTGATTGAATCAGCCAATCAGATTCAAGTTCAATTGGATTGGCTGATCCAATCAGCCAATCAGATTGAGCTCGCATTCTATTGGCTGTCCCGATCTACATTTATTAGGGCAGATCAGGGGCTAATACTATTTATGATAGGGTTTGCGAGGCGGGAGTGCGGCTGTTTAGGGGTTAATACATTTATTAGAGTGGCAGCGGTGTCCGAATCAGGAGATTAGGGGTTAATAGTGTAATGCAGGGGTCAGTGATAGCGAGGGCGGCAGATTAGGGGTTAATACGTGTAAGGTTAGGGGTGTTTAGACTCGGGGTACATGTTAGGGTGTTAGGTGCAGACTTAGAAAGTGTTTCCCTATAGGAAACAATGGGGCTGCGTTAGGAGCTTAATGCTGCTTTTTTGCAGTTTTTTTTCTGCCCAAAATGCCCCATTGTTTCCTATGGGGGAATCATGCACGAGCGCGTTTTTCCAGCTAGCCGCTACCGTAAGCAACGCTGGTATTGAGAGTTGAAGTGGCTGTAAATATGCCTGTACACTCACTTTTTGGAGCCTAATGCAGCCCTTCAGAGAACTCTAAATACCAGCGTTGTTTAGAAGCAGCGCTAGAAAAAAAACACGCGTAGCTAACGCACCCCTTTGGCCGCAAAATTCTAAATCTAGGTGTCTGTGATTTGATAGTCCATTTATGGGAGGAGTTTATTCTTGTGTATAAAAGATAGTAGTGCATGGTGGGTATTCACATGGTCATTGATAAAGTTAGTTAGTAGCATACGAAACGCATTTGACCATACAGCTGCCTGTCTTTCTAATTATGTGCCATTACTACGTGTCATTGCAAATGGATGTAACGCTGTAACACTGCTCTTGGAGAAATACATTTTTGCTTTTATCTACCTGTTTGAAGCTATTTTCTGCCTGCTGGCTGGGTGTGTTTTTTGTTGGATGCCCTAACATGTATACTAGAGATCTATATATTAAAACATACATGAAATTGGGATGTCTGCATGAACCTTTAATTACAAGAATCAAGAAATTAATTCTAACTATTTTTATTTATTAACTTTGTTACAATACATATAAAAAATCTGCCAACTAATCATTACTATTAACATACAAATTATTATGAATACTAACTGTAGTGAAAAATATAATTATTAATTAATCATATTGATATGAAACCCAAAAAATTAATTTTAATGGAAACTGAACCAACATTTTTTCTTTAATGATTCAGATAGAGCAAAACATTTTTAACCAACTTTGTATTTTACTGCTATTAACAGTTTTTCTTCGTTCTCTTGCTATCTTTATTTTAAAAGCAGGAATGTAAATCTTAGCAGCCCATGGATCACACTTGCTTATTGGAGGCTTTTATTTACCCACCAATAAGCAAGCATAACCCAGGTTTAAAACCAAAAATGAGCCGGCTCATATGCATCACATTCCTTCTTTTTAAATTAAGATAGCAAGAGAGTGAATAAAAATTGAGAATAGGAGTTAATTAGACGGTTGCTTAAAATTGCATGCTCTTTCTGAACCATGAAAGGAAAAATTTGGGTTTATTGTCCATTTAATGATTTTGACAGATACCATCTTTTTAAAAAAATATCGCCGAGATTATGAGTTTGGCGTTAACGGGGTGAGGGGCTAACAAGGCTTTTTTTTCTAACGCTACCTTAAGCCAACGCTGGTATTACAGGTTTTTTTAAACCTGGCGTTAGCCGCAAAAAGGTGATCATAGAGCAGAATTTAGCTCCACATCTCACCTCAATATCAGCGTTGCTTACTGTAGCGGTAAGCTGGCTAAACGTGCTTGTGCACGATTTCCCCATAGGAAACAATGATTGGATCAGCCAATAGGATTGAGCTTGCATTCTATTGGCTGTTCCAATCAGCCAATAGAATGTGACCTCAATCCTATTGGCTGATTGCATCAGCCAATAGGATTTTTCCTACCTTAATTCCGATTGGCTGATAGAATCCTATTAGCCAATCGGAATTCAAGGGATGCCATCTTGGATGACGTCATTTAAAGGAACCTTCATTCTTCGTTAGGACGTCATTTGAAGAGGATGGCTCCGTGTCGGCTGGATAGAAGATGGAAGATGCAGCCTGGATGAAGCCTTCTGCCGTCTGGAGGACCTCTTCTGCCCCGATTGGATGAAGACTTCTGCCGTATGGAGGACCACTTGTGCCCGGTTGGGTGAAGACGGCTCAAGGTAGGGAGATCTTCAGGGGGTTAGTGTTAGGTTTTTTAAGGGGGGATTGGATGGGTTTTAGAGTAGTGGTGTGTGGGTATTGGGTTTTAATGTTGGGGGGTATTATATTTTTCTTTTTCAGGTAAAAGAGCTGATTACTTTGGGGCAATGCCCCGCAAAAGGCCCTTTTAAGGGCTATTTGTAATTTAGTATAGGGTAGGGAAATTTTATTATTTTGGGGGGCTTTTTTATTTTACTAGGGGGATTAGATTAGGTGTAATTAGTTTAAAATTCTTGTAATTCTTTTTTTATTTTCTGTAATTTAGTGGGGGGGGTTTGTACTTTAGTTTATTGAATTTAATTGTAATTAATTGTAGGTAGTTTATGTAATTTATTTAATGATAGTGTAGTGTTTATGTGTAATTGTAACTTAGGTTAGGGTTTATTTTACAGGTAATTTTGTACTTATTTTAGCTAGGTAGTTATTAAATAGTTAATAACTATTTAATAACTATTGTACCTAGTTAAAATAAATACAAAGTTTCCTGTAAAATAAATATAAACCCTAAGCTAGCTACAATGTAACTATTAGTTATATTGTAGCTATCTTATGGTTTATTTTATAGGTAAGTATTTAGTTTTAATAGGAATAATTTATTTAATTATGTTAAATTATTTTCGTTTTATTTAAATTATATTTAAGTTGGGGGGTTAGACTTAGGTTTAGACTTAGGTTTAGGGGTTAATAACTTTAATAAAGTAGCAGCGACATTGGGGGTGGCAGATTAGGGGTTAATAAATGTAAGTAGGTGTTGGCGATGTTAGGGACGGCAGATTAGGGGTTAATAAAATTTAACTAGTGTTTGCGAGGTGGGAGTGCGGCGGTTTAGGGGTTAATACATTTACTAAAGTGGCGGCGATGTCCGGTCAGCAGATTAGGGGTTAATAATTGTAGGTAGGTGGCGGTGACGTTGGGGGCGGCAGATTAGGGGTTAATAAATATTTAATGTAGGTAGCGGCGATGTCTGGTCGGCAGATTAGGGGTTTAAAAATTTTATCACAGTGTTTGCGATGTGGGGGGGCCTCAGTTTAGGGGTTAATAGGTAGTTTATGTTTGTTAGTGTACTTTGTAGCACTTTAGTTAAGAGTTTTATGTTCCGGCTTTAGCCCATAAAACTCTTAACTACTGACTTTTAAATGCGGTTGAAGTCTTGACAGGAGAGGGTCTACCGCTCACTTCTTCCAAGACTCATAATACCAGAGTTAGGCAAATCCCATTAAAAAGATAGGATACGCAATTGACGTAAGGGGATTTGCGGTAGCCTCGAGTCACGGAAGAAAAGTGAGCGGTGAGCCTCTACCAGTCAGACTCGTAATACCAGCGTTAGATAAAAAGCAGCGTTGGGACCTCTCAACGCTGCTTTTTAAGGCTAACGCCAAACTCGTAATCTCGCCGTATATTATTTATTTCTATTACTTCATTTTATTCCTTTTCTTGTTATCGTTTAACAAAATTTAAATGTTGGAGTTCACAGAAGAAGAACAAGAAAATTAAATAAATTAAATACTAGAAGTCTTTTTTAAATTTATTTAAAATTGTATGTTCAAAATAATTTATTAAATTGTAATTTTTAAATTTTCATGTCCCTTTAACAAAAGTAAACTTAAAAATAACTATATACATTAATCTTATTTTTTCTATCTATATTCACTACTTCAGATAAGAAGAAAGAAAATATTTGTGGTGCCCCTCCTCCACGTTATGTGGGGCCTATTCTAAATTTGACACCTCACAGTGAGGCTAGCTCCCTGCCCCTTGCCACTCTCTTTGCTTGACAGAGAATTGTCTCCACAGACAGGAGGTGTCAGATGCTTAACAATAGTACATACACCTCAAGGTAAAAAAGTGTGAAAAAGAAGAGGGCGACCCGTGCAAATCAATTGGGGAGATAAAATGGATATCTGCTTGTGATAAAAAAGGAATACTCACAAATTCAATTGCACACTGTAGTGCAAATGGAGCGTACTAGGTATATTAAAGTGACCTAGTGCACATATAAACCCAGGTTATGCTGCTGCAACTGTAGATGGGCTCAAGGTGAAATGATGATGAACGTCAAAAAAAGAAGAAGACTCTAGTGTATATAAAAGTAGTATAATATTTAATTAAAAATGGTAAAAATTAGTACACAGATCTGACAATAAACCTGTGATAAAATACTACGCGTTTCTAAGCGCTAACCGCGCTTTTTCCTCAGGCAAATGATACTGACTGAACTGGAGTCTCCTATATATTCTCCTATATATATACCCATACACACTGAATGTTTACCAGCTGAATTTCATTGCACAGGTGCTGCACCAATTAATTGCGTGAGTCACTGACAATGTGTCAGAGAGGTGCAATTTTTTCAATTCTAATAAACAATACCAAATACAATATAATAGTTAGCAATTGTACTATGATGATACAGAGAGTGGGTACAATAAATCGAAATACATATATACATATATACTCCAGTTCAGTCAGTATCCTTTGCCTGAGGAAAAAGCGTGGTTAGCGCTTAGAAACGCGTAGCATTTTATCACAGGTTTATTGTCAGATCTGTGTACTAATTTTTACCATTTTTAATTAAATATTATACTACTTTTATATACACTGGAGTCTTCTTCTTTTTTTGACGTTCATCATCATTTCACCTTGAGCCCATCTACAGTTGCAGCAGCATCACCTGGGTTTATATGTGCACTAGGTCACCATAATATACCTAGTACGCTCCATTTGCACTACAGTGTGCAATTGAATTTGTGAGTATTCCTTTGTTATCACAAGCAGATATCCATTTTATCTCCCCAATTGATTTGCACTAGGGGTCGCCCTCTTCTTTTTCACATTTTTCCAGACTACAGATTTCCATTCTGATTTTGTGAGGAGCAGCCCCTGTACGGTGCACAGTTCTCTGGGACACTGTGAAGTTCCCAGACTGTTTTCCTAGGCATTACCTCTGCCTCTCTACATTGTGAGTATGTTTGTATCTTTAATACACCACTTTTTTTACATTTTCAGTGTTTAATTGGGTTAATCTATAATTGTTCATAGGTAGTGACACAGAGGAAAATAATGTCACAAACCAAATTACATTAACTTTGCCATCAATGCAAATAGGTAAATGAATGGTCTTTCTATGGTTATTTTAGAATGACAAATTCTTCTCTTTCTTTCCTTCAATCTATCAATCTATCTATGTATCTATTTTTATATCTATATAACAGATGAAAGTAGTGACATCTACAGAACAAATGAATCTGATAATGATGTTGCCATGGAACATCGAAATAGATACAAACAATCACAACTTCAAAAACATAATTTATGCTTACATGATAAATGTATTTCTCTTGTAGTGTATCCAGTCCACGGATCATCCATTACTTATGGGATATTCTCCTTCCCAACAGGAAGTTGCAAGAGGATCACCCACAGCAGAGCTGCTATATAGCTCCTCCCCTAACTGTCATATCCAGTCATTCGACCGAAAACAAACAGAGAAAGGAGAAACCATAGGGTGCAGTGGTGACTGTAGTTTAATACAAATTTAGACCTGCCTTAAAAGGACAGGGCAGGCCGTGGACTGGATACACTACAAGAGAAATAAATGTATCAGGTAAGCATAAATTATGTTTTCTCTTGTTAAGTGTATCCAGTCCACGGATCATCCATTACTTATGGGATACCAATACCAAAGCTAAAGTATACGGATGATGGGAGGGAAAAGGCAGGATTAAGCGGAAGGAACCACTGCCTGAAGAACCTTTCTCCCAAAAACAGCCTCCGAAGAAGCAAAAGTATCAAATTTGTAAAATTTGGAAAAAGTGTGAAGCGAAGACCAAGTCGCGGCCTTGCAAATCTGTTCAACAGAGGCCTCATTTTTAAAGGCCCAGGTGGAAGCCACAGCTCTAGTAGAATGAGCTGTAATCCTTTCAGGGGGCTGCTGTCCAGCAGTCTCATAGGCTAGGCGTATTATGCTCCAAAACCAAAAGGAAAGAGAGGTTGCCAAAGCTTTTTGACCTCTCCTCTGTCCAAAGTAAACGACAAACAGGGTAGATGTTTGACGAAAAACTTTAGTAGCTTGTAAGTAAAACTTCAAGGCACGGACTACGTCCAGATTATGTAAAAGACGTTCCTTCTTTGAAGAAGGATTAGGACACAATGATGGAACAACAATCTCTTGATTGATATTCTTGTTAGAAACCACCTTAGGTAAAAACCCAGGTTTGGTACGCAGGACTACCTTATCTGCATGAAAAATCAGATAAGGAGAATCACATTGTAAGGCAGATAGCTCAGAGACTCTCTGAGCCGAGGAAATAGCCATCAAAAACAGAACTTTCCAAGATAAAAGTTTAATATCAATGGAATGAAGGGGTTCAAACGGAACTCCTTGAAGAACTTTAAGAACCAAGTTTAAGCTCCACGGGGGAGCAACAGGTTTAAACACAGGCTTAATTCTAACCAAAGCCTGGCAAAATGCCTGGACGTCTGGAACCTCTGCCAGACGCTTGTGCAAAAGAATAGACAGAGCAGAAATCTGTCCCTTTAAGGAACTAGCTGATAATCCTTTGTCCAAGCCCTCTTGGAGAAAAGACAATATTCTAGGAATCCTAACCTTACTCCATGAGTAATTCTTGGATTCACACCAATAAAGATATTTACTCCATATCTTGTGGTAGATTTTCCTGGTAACAGGCTTTCGTGCCTGTATTAAAGTATCAATGACTGACTCGGAGAAGCCACGCTTTGATAGAATCAAGCGTTCAATCTCCATGCAGTCAGTCTCAGAGAAATTAGATTTGGATGATTGAAAGAACCTTGTATCAGAAGGTCCTGTCTTAGAGGCAGAGTCCATTTTGGAAAGGATGAAATGTCCACTAGGTCTGCATACCAAGTCCTGCGTGGCCACGCAGGTGCTATCAGAATCACCGATGCTCTCTCCTGTTTGATTTTGACAATCAGTCGAGGGAGCAGAGGAAACGGTGGAAACACATAAGCCAGGTTGAAGAACCAAGGCGCTGCTAGAGCATCTATCAGCGTCGCTTCCGGGTCCCTGGACCTGGATCCGTAACAAGGAAGCTTGGCGTTCTGGCGAGACGCCATGAGATCCATTTCTGGTTTGCCCCAACGATGAATCAACTGAGCAAACACCTCCGGATGGAGTTCCCACTCCCCCGGATGGAAAGTCTGACGACTTAGAAAATCCGCCTCCCAGTTCTCCACACCTGGGATATGGATTGCTGACAGGTGGCAAGAGTGGTACTCTGCCCAGCGAATTATTTTTGAGACTTCTAACATCGCTAGGGAACTCCTGGTTCCCCCTTGATGGTTGATGTAAGCCACAGTCGTGATGTTGTCCGACTGAAATCTGATGAACCTCAGTGTTGCTAACTGAGGCCAAGCCAGAAGAGCATTGAATATCGCTCTTAACTCCAGAATATTTATTGGAAGGAGTTTCTCCTCCTGAGTCCACGATCCCTGTGCCTTCAGGGAATTCCAGACTGCACCCCAACCTAGAAGGCTGGCATCTGTTGTTACAATTGTCCAATATGGCTTGCGAAAGGTCATACCCTTGGACAGGTGTACCCGAGACAACCACCAGAGAAGAGGTTCTCTGGTCTCTTGATCCAGATTTAGCAGAGGGGACAAATCTGTGTAATCCCCATTCCACTGACTCAGCATGCATAATTGCAGCGGTCTGAGATGAAGGCGCGCAAATGGCACTATGTCCATTGCCGCTACCATTAGGCCGATTACCTCCATACACTGAGCTACCGAAGGGCGCGGAATGGAGTGAAGAACATGGCAAGCATTTAGAAGTTTTGATAACCTGGACTCCGTCAGGTAAATTTTCATTTCTACAGAATCTATAAGAGTCCCTAAGAAGGAGACTCTTGTGAGTGGGGATAGAGAACTCTTTTCCTCGTTCACTTTCCATCCGTGCGACCTCAGAAATGCCAGAACTATCTCTGTATGAGACTTGGCAACTTGAAAGCTTGACGCCTGTATCAGGATGTCATCTAGATACGGAGCCACCGCTATGCCTCGCGGTCTTAGAACCGCCAGAAGTGAGCCCAGAACCTTTGTAAAGATTCTCGGGGCTGTAGCCAACCCGAAGGGAAGAGCTACAAATTGGTAATGCCTGTCTAGAAAGGCAAACCTTAGAAACCGATGATGATCTTTGTGAATCGGTATGTGAAGGTAGGCATCCTTTAAGTCCACTGTGGTCATGTACTGACTTTCTTGGATCATGGGTAGGATGGTCCGAATAGTTTCCATTTTGAAAGATGGAACTCTGAGGAATTTGTTTAAGATCTTTAGATCCAAAATTGGTCTGAAGGTTCCCTCTTTTTTGGGAACCACAAACAGATTCGAATAAAAACCCTGTCCTTGTTCCGTCTGCGGAACTGGATGGATCACTCCCATAACTAGGAGGTCTTGCACACAGCGTAGGAATGCCTTTTTCTTTATCTGATTTGCAGATAGCCTTGAAAGATGAAATCTCCCTTGTGGAGGGGAAGCTTTGAAGTCCAGAAGATATCCCTGAGATATGATCTTCAATGCCCAGGGATCCTGAACATCTCTTGCCCACGCCTGGGCGAAGAGAGAAAGTCTGCCCCCTACTAGATCCGTCGCCGGATAGGGGGCCGTTCCTTCATGCTGTCTTAGAGGCACCTGCCTTGAAATTTCGAAAGGCACGAAAATTAGACTGTTTGGCCTTTGCTTTGGCCCTGTCCTGAGGAAGGGTGTGACCCTTACCTCCAGTAATGTCAGCAATAATTTCCTTCAAACCAGGCCCGAATAAGGTCTGCCCCTTGAAAGTAATGTTGAGTAATTTAGACTTCGAAATCACGTCATCTGACCAGGATTTAAGCCATAGTGCCCTACGCGCTTGGATGGCGAATCCGGAATTCTTAGCCGTTAGTTTAGTCAAATGAACAATGGCATCAGAAACAAATGAGTTAGCTAGCTTAAGTGTTCTAAGCTTGTCAATAATTTCAGTCAATGGAGCTGTATGGATGGCCTCTTCCAGGGCCTCAAACCAGAATGCCGCCGCGGCCGTGACAGGCGCAATGCATGCAAGGGGCTGTAAAATAAAACCTTGTTGAATAAACATTTTCTTAAGGTAACCCTCCAATTTTTTATCCATTGGATCTGAAAAAGCACAACTGTCCTCAACCGGGATAGTAGTACTCTTTGCTAAAGTAGAAACTGCTCCCTCCACCTTAGGGACCGTCTGCCATAAGTCCCGTGTAGTGGCGTCTATTGGAAACATTTTTCTAAATATAGGAGGTGGGGAAAAAGGCACACCCGGTCTATCCCACTCCTTGCTAATAATTTCTGTAAGCCTTTTAGGTATAGGAAAAACATCAGTACACACCGGTACCGCATAGTATTTATCCAGCCTACACAATTTCTCTGGTACTGCAACTGTGTTACAGTCATTCAGAGCAGCTAATACCTCCCCAAGCAACACACAGAGGTTCTCAAGCTTAAATTTAAAATTAGAAATCTCTGAATCAGGTTTCCACGAATCAGAGATGTCACCCACAGACTGAAGCTCTCCGTCCTCATGATCTGCATATTGTGACGCAGTATCAGACATGGCCCTTACAGCATCTGCGCGCTCTGTATTTCTCCTAACCCCAGAGCAATCGCGCTTGCCTCTTAATTCAGGCAACTTGGATAATACCTCTGACAGGGTATTATTCATGATTGCAGCCATGTCCTGCAAGGTAATCGCTATGGGCGTCCCTGATGTAATTGGCGCCATATTAGCGCGCATCCCCTGAGCGGGAGGCGAAGGGTCTGACACGTGGGGAGAGTTAGTCGGCATAACTTCCCCCTCGTCAGAATCTTCTGGTGATATTTCTTTTATAGTTAAAGACTGATCTTTACTGTTTAAGGTGAAATCAATACATTTAGTACACATTCTCCTATGGGGCTCCACCATGGCTTTCAAACATAATGAACAAGTAGGTTCCTTTGTGTCAGACATGTTTAAACAGACTAGCAATGAGACTAGCAAGCTTGGAAAACACTTTAAACAAGTTTACAAGCAATATAAAAAACGTTACTGCACCTTTAAGAAACACAAATTTTGTCAAAATTTGAAATAACAGTGAAAAAAGGCAGTTACACTAACGAAATTTTTACAGTGTATGTAACAAGTTAGCAGAGCATTGCACCCACTTGCAAATGGATGATTAACCCCTTAATACCCAAAACGGAATAATAAAATACAAAAACGTTTTTTTCAAACAGTCACAACAACTGCCACATCTCTACTGTGGCTTTTTACCTCCCTCAAAAAAGACTTTGAAGCCTTTTGAGCCCTCCAGAGATGTCCTGGATCATGCAGGAAGAAGCTGGATGTCTGTGTCTGTAATTTTTGCTGTGCAAAAAAATGGCAAAATAGGCCCCTCCCACTCATATTACAACAGTGGAAAGCCTAAGGAAACTGTTTCTAGGCAAAATTCAAGCCAGCCATGTGGAAAAAAAACTAGGCCCCAATACGTTTTATCACCAAATACATATAAAAACGATTAAACATGCCAGCAAACGTTTTATATTACATTTTTATAAGAGTATGCATCTCTATTAATAAGCCTGATACCAGTAGCTATCACTGCATTTAAGGCTTTACTTACATTAGTTCGGTTTCAGCAGCATTTTCTAGCAAATTCCATCCCTAGAAAAATATTAACTGCACATACCTTATTGCAGGAAAACCTGCATGCCATTCCCTCTCTGAAGTTACCTCACTCCTCAGAATATGTGAGAACAGCCATGGATCTTAGTTACTTCTGCTAAGATCATAGAAAACGCAGGCAGATTCTTCTTCTAAATACTGCCTGAGATAAACAGTACACTCCGGCACCAATTAAAAATAACAAACCACACCACACTCCTCTTACGACCTCCATCTTGGTTGAGGCTTGCAAGAGAATGACTGGATATGACAGTTAGGGGAGGAGCTATATAGCAGCTCTGCTGTGGGTGATCCTCTTGCAACTTCCTGTTGGGAAGGAGAATATCCCATAATGGATGATCCGTGGACTGGATACACTTAACAAGAGAAAACTCCATCCTTTAGTCATATTGGTAATCCTTTTTGGATTATTGTATTACTAACACTTTTTATAACATTTTCTCAAAATCTATTTTTTTTTTCTATTTCTTAAAGATGCTGGTGTGCAGGCTGGATCCCAAGTATATTCATCTGTTCATGAAGAAATCCAAAATATTATGAATTCTATAAAGAATTTAAATGCACAGGTCCAAAAGTTATACAACACTTATGTTATGGAGAAGATTTAAGAGTTTGTTGATTTGTAATAATAAAATAAAAACATATATATTTAGATTGAAATTGTTATGTCATGAACACTATCATGACACTTGTGATATGTTTTGGTTGTTTTACAAACTCGTTTTAATAAATTATTAGAATTGTGGCCATGAGGGTCATCATTTCATATTAATTTTTGTTTTTTAAATTTTGCTTTTTATTTATTTATGCTCTGTAAATAAATATATAATTATGATTGATTTTTATCTTTTTGTCTCTTATTTATAAATATATTAATGAGTATTAAACATATGTAAAAAAGAAAATAGAATAATGCAAACATATAACTTTAATATAAATATATATAATTAACAAGAAAAGAAAATTTTGTCAAATAACACAAAAAAACATACAACTTTTATATACACCTGACCTAACTAGGCAAAAACAAACTACTTGAAACTTTGTCGCTTTTGGATCTGGCGACTCTCTGGTCTGCTGTCTATCTCTTATAATTTCTAACATAGACTGCATAGTATTTTGAGCCATCTGCATATTATTTTCTGCTATTGCCAATGCTCTGTTTATTTGTTGGTTCCTTTCTGTCTCCATTTGTCTTTGCCACTCAAAGATTTCACGGTCCAGTTCTAATCTTTGCTGGTTGCAGTTATCCCATCTTTCTAAATGTGCAGAGAGAACATCTTGAACCTTTCTACTGCCAGCTCTATATCCTCTGGCAAGATTAATCATTTTATCTAAAGCTGCATCTTCCAATGGTGCAGGCTGTTGAGGAGGTGCATGTTCTATCTGTTCAATTTCCTGCTCGCAGAGTTATGATTGTCATCCTCATCTGAGGGATTATCTATTGGATTGTGAATCTCAAAATCCTGATCTTATGCCATTTGTGAGAGGTCTGGAGTTACACTTCCAAGGTCTGTAGATCTACCCTTCTTACTGTGATCACTAATAGGAACCAGATTCAGAATGACCTGTCTTGATGAATCTTCCTCCTCTTGCATATCTTAAAAATAAAAACATTAAGTAAATTAAGTATTAGGTCTTATAGAACACTTTTTTTAAAAAAACACTACTATCCAACATTCTTTATGTGTCACCATGGGGATACTTGTGTTATTATCAATGTGTTACACACTCTATCACCTACATTTGTGGGTGGAGAGAGATGTCTATATTGTTAAAATATCTCATAGAAGAAAGATAAGTTGATCAGTTAGATACATGAAAAAAATATTAGTGCAGAGAATAGGCTAAAATCGACATTCAACACATGAAACTTAGAATTTTTAAAATAAAGATTAAAGGGACTTTATATACTTGATTTTTCTATGCATATATGTTTTTTTAAATGATAAATTTTAATAACATACATTTTTTGGTTAATAAAATGTATATTTTAACTTATTTTAAAATAAATTGAGCAAAAATCAAGACAATTTTTTTAAAGAACACTGATGTATAACTACTCTGGCTTGCTCCTGTTTGGGTACAGAGTATTTCCATATGCAGAGGAAGAGCTAGGGAGGGGGGATTTAATTTTTTTTGGGATATATACCCACTTTTATTGGGTTTTCAAGGTAACCGTTTTATCACCGCTAAACTGTGAGCTTCAAGCTAATTTTTTACATTATTTTATACTGGTTTTTTATTTCAGTATCTGTGCATATTACTTTTTATAGTAGTGTCTATTACATGAAGTTACATGAAAATCGTTGTATATTGTACCTTTAACCATTCCACATTTTCGCATAACCAAAAATTTTCAATAAAAAAACAAAATATATTATTAGATGTTATTATATCTAAGCATTTAATGCCCGTCCTATGATCACATGACATTTTTTTCTCTATCTATTGACTTTAAATTTAGACAATTGGTGCAGTGTATACAAAAATACACATGAGTGATCACAATCGGCTAGATTACGAGTTTTTGTCGGTAAGGCTTGCGGTGCTAACGAGCATTTTTTTCTCACCGCTCACTTAAGACAACGCTGGTATTACAGGTTTTTACAAACCTGGCGTTAGCCGCAAAAAAGTGAGCGGAGAGCAAAATTTAGCTCCACATCTCACCTCAAAACCAGCGCTGCTTACTGTAGTGGTGAGCTGGCTAAACGTGCTCGTGCATGATTTCCCCATAGGAAACAATGGGGCTGAGCCGGCTGAAAAAAAACCTGCAAAAAAGCAGCGTTCAGCTCCTAACGCAGCCCCATTGTTTCCTATGGGAAAATACATTTTATGTCTACACCTAACACCCTAACATGAACCCTGAGTCTAAACACCCCTAATCTTACACTTATTAACCCCTAATCTGCCGCCCCGACATCGTCGCCACCTGCATTATATTATTAACCCCTAATCTGCCACTCCGGACACCGCCGCCACCTACATTATACCTATGAACCCCTAATCTGCTGACCCCAACATCGCCAAAACCCTACATTATATTTATTAACCCCTACTCTGCCGCCCCCAACGTCGCCGCAACCTACCTACATTTATTAACCCCTAATCTGCTACCCCCAACGTCGCCGCCAACTATAATAAAGTTATTAACCCCTAAACCTAAGTCTAACCCTAACCCTAACACCCCCCTAATTTAAATATAATTTAAAATAATATTAATAAAATTATTACAATTAAATAAATCAATCCTATTTAAAACTAAATACTTACCAATAAAATAAACCCTAAGATAGCTACAATATAACTAATAGTTACATTGTAGCTAGCTTAGGGTTTATTTTTATTTTACAGGCAACTTTGTATTTATTTAACTAGGTACAATAGTTATTAAATAGTTATTAACTATTTAATAACTACCTAGCTAAAATAAGTACAAATTTACCTGTAAAATAAAACCTAACCTAAGTTACAATTACACCTAACACTGCACTATAATTAAATTAAATCCCTAAACTAAATACAATTAAATACAATAAAATAAAATAAACTAAAGTACAAAAAAACAACACTAAATTACAGAAAATAAAAAAATAGTTAACATTTTTTAAACTAATTACACGTAATCTAATCCCCCTAATAAAATAAAAAAGCCCCCCAAAATAATAAAAAAATCCCTACCCTATACTAAATTACAAATAGCACTTAAAAGGGCTTTTTGCGGGGCATTGCCCCAAAGTAATCAGCTCTTTTACCTGTAAAAAAAAAGACAATACCCCCCAACATTAAAACCCACCACCCACACACCCAACCCCACTCTAAAACCCACCCAATCCCCCCTTAATAAAACCTAACACTAACCCCTTGAAGATCACCCTACCTTGAGACATCTTCACCCAACCCGGCACAAGTGGACCTCCAGACGGTCCGAAGTCTTCATCCTATCCGGGCAGAAGAGGACCTCCAGACGGGAAGAAGTCTTCATCCAGGTGGCATCTTCTATCTTCATCCATCCGGAGCGGAGCGGGTCCATCTTCAAGCCAACCGACGAGGAGCATCCTCTTCTTCCGATGACTCCCGACGAATGAAGGTTCCTTTAAATGACGTCATCCAAGATGGCGTCCCTTGAATTCCAATTGGCTGATATGATTCTATCAGCCAATCGGAATTAAGGTAGGAAAAATCCTATTGGCTGATGCAATCAGCCAATAGAATTGAGCTTGCATTCTATTGGCTGATTGGAACAGCCAATAGAATGTGACCTCAATCCTATTGGCTGATTGGATCAGCCAATAGGATTGAACTCCAATTCTATTGGCTGATTGCATCAGCCAATAGGATTTTTCCAACCTTAATTCCGATTGGCTGATAGAATCCTATCAGCCAATCGGAATTCAAGGGATGCCATCTTGGATGACGTCATTTAAAGGAACCTTCATTCGTCGGGAGTCGTCGGAAGAAGAGGATGCTCCGCGTCGGTTGGCTTGAAGATGGACCCGCTCTGCTCCAGATGGATGAAGATAGAAGATGCCGCCTGGATGAAGACTTCTGCCCATCTGGAGGTCCTCTTCTGCCCGGTTAGGATGAAGACTTCTGCCCGTCTGGAGGTCCACTTGTGCCCGGTTGGGTGAAGACGTCTCAAGGTAGGGTGATCTTCAAGGGGTTAGTGTTAGGTTTTTTTAAGGGTGGATTGGGTGGGTTTTAGAGTAGGGTTGGGTGTGTGAGTGGTGGGTTTTAATGTTGGAGGTATTGTCTTTTTTTTTACAGGTAAAAGAGCTGATGACTTTGGGGCAATGCCCTGCAAAAAGCCCTTTTAAGGGCTATTTGTAATTTAGGATAGGGTAGGGATTTTTATTATTTTGGGGGGCTGTTTTATTTTATTAGGGGGATTAGATTAGGTGTAATTAGTTTAAAAAAATTTAATTATTTTTTTATTTTCTGTAATTTAGTGGGGGGTTTTTTCGTACTTTAGTTTATTTAATTTAATTGTAATTAATTGTAGTTAGTTTAGGGAATTAATTTAATTATAGTGTAGTGTTAGGTGTAATTGTAACTTAGGTTAGGGTTTATTTTACAGGTAAATTTGTACTTATTTTAACTAGGAAGTTATTAAATATGTAATAACTATTTAATAACTAGTGTACCTAGTTAAAATAAATACAAACTTGCCTGTAAAATAAAAATAAACCCTGAGATAGCTACAATGTTATTATTAGTTATATTGTAGTACATTTAGTTTTAAATATGAATAATTTATTTAATTGTAGTAATTTTATTTAGATTATTTTAAATTATATTTAAATTAGGGGGGTGTTAGGGTTAGACTTAGATTTAGGGGTTAATAACTTTAGTATAATGGCGGCGATGTTGGGGGCGGAAGATTAGGTGTTAATAAATGTAGGTTGGTGTCGGCGATGTTAGGGACAGCAGATTAGGGGTTAATAAAATTTAACTAGTGTTTGCAAGGCAGGAGTGCGGCGGTTTAGGGGTTAATATATTTATTACAGTGGCGGCGATGTCCGGTCGGCAGATTAGGGGTTTGCGATGTGCAGGGGCCTCGGTTTAGGGGTTAATAGGTAGTTTATGGGTGTTAGTGTACTTTTTAGCACTTTAGTTAAGAGTTTTATGTTACAGCATTAGATCATAAAACTCTTAACTACTGACTTTTAAATGCGGTAGGAGTCTTGACAAGAGAGGGTATACCGCTCACTTTTTCCAAGACTCGTAAATTCCAGGCAAATTCCATTGAAAAGATAGGATACACAATTGACGCAAGGGGATTTGCGGTATGCTCTAATCGCTGAAAAAAAGTGAGTGGTACACCTGTACCTGCCAGAATCGTAATACCAGCGGGCATTCAAAAGCAGCATTGGGACCTCTCAACGCTGCTTTTTAAGGCTAACGCAAGACTCGTAATCTAGGCGAATGTTATATGGCCTACATGAACTAGGTCTAGAAAATAAAATAAAAAAGCATTTTACAAGGGACGACCTTTAAGGCCTTTGGAATTATTATGTAAAACTTGCTATGTTTAACTTAAAAATAGGAATAACAAGCCAAAAAATCACATTTGTTGATAAATGTTCAATTTTAATTCCAGTGATAATTACATGCCCTGTTTGAAAAAAGATAATTACCAACTACATAATTAATTAACATCTGAAAGTAAAACATTATTATTACTTACATATTCCTGGAGAAAAAAAAAACCAACTAATTTTCAAGATAGATGGATAGTAATTTAAATAAGAAACTGATTATAAATTATTCTTTGTAGTTATATTATAACAACATATTTACCATCAAAATGTGGTGCTGAATCCGTGACCATAGATCTGGAAAGACATCCAACATCCGCTGTTAAAAAAATAATTTAATAAATACATTAAAATTAATATTTTTCCTATATATATAAATTTAAAAAATATACCGGTGCTTCTTCCAACCACTGTGTCTGCTGTACTGCTGCGTACATCTGGGACTTTATCAGCAGATGATAGGCTATGGCTGGTATTTGTTGTAGAGCGTATATATTGCCCATGGTGTTGATGTTGTCTCATCTGTAAACTTTCAATTTGATTGGATGTTGATGCCCGTGGGTTCAGGCACTATGGAGGTAGATGGAGTGTTGACAGAGGCTGAAGTGGACGATTGAGCAGACACACCTATAAAATAAGTATTTTAATTAACACAAACTTTTCAGTCTTCATTATTACATTAAAAAATACAAAAAAAATTAATTTTTTTATTTACAGTAAAGCAAGAATAATTGTCATAAAATGAAAAAAATTAAAACACATGAACTAGCATTTCCCTGGGGTCTGTATGTAGCATTAGTTAGAAAGGTACATTAGTGTGGCACACATAAACCAGCATTATACAGGTGTATGTATGCAACAATAGTAAAAAAAAATAACATCTATGTGGAACACATTAACTATCATTTCAATGTTGGATGGATGTAGCATTAGTGATATTATTACATCAAAGTGGCTCACATGAAGTAGCATATTAAGGGGGGGGATATGTAACTGTAGTGATAAAGGTGGATTATTGTGTCACAAATTAAATAGCATTGCTTAATGGTGATGCTTGGAGCATTGTTGATAGAAAATACATTATTGGGGCCCACTAAAAATATCTATTTACTCTGGTATGTATGTAGTGTTATTGAGAGGAGGACTAATGTGTCACTCAAGACAATGCATTTTACTGGGTAATGTATATAGTATTTTGGTAAAAAGTTCATTAGTGTGGCACACATTCATTTGAAATGTGTTCATTAAAATGTTTACAATTGAATAACAATAGTTCAATGGTTGTATGTAGCATTGTTGGAAAAAATAAAAAAAAGGCAGAACAATAAATCGAGTCAAATAAATTTGTATGTAGCATTAGTGACAATAAAGGACATGAGTATGGCACACATGAAATACCAACTTCAATGCTACAGCTATTGTTATGATGCATAATCATATAATTTTGCCAAAAAAGCAGTAGCTATGTGATTCTGTTCCATAGCATTTATGGTGAAAAGTATATAAGTATTTAACACATGAAACAACCGTTTTAAAATTTGTTTTGAAGCGTTAACATGAACTCCAAAAAATATTGTTTTTGGAACATTAAAAGATACATATAAATTTAAATTCATCGAATTATATTTACTTTGAATATCACTGTCACAGTCATCAGTGATGCCCTCGATGACCTCAGTACCCAGCCTCTGGAGGACTTTTTTTCAAGTCTGTCAAATCTGCGACATAAGGTTGGCCACCGCCAGTACCACGTGCATATTGCTTCTCTTTTGCGATTCTGGCTTTCGTTTGACGCTTGATATAATTGAAACGTTTTTTGCACAATTCAATATCTTTTTTGGTTGGTCCTTGAGCACTCACAGCATCACTAATTTTTTGCCAAATAATTTTTTTTACGGGCACCGGGGGTTTACTTGACTCGACTACCGTATATATTTTCGTAGTAATCAAGTACGAGATCAACAAGTACAACATTCTGTTGATGGAGAAGTTTGGGTTGCGAGTCTTCTTCGAAGTACCAGAATTTCAGGAGGAAGAAATATCAACTTTCTTCTCACAGTAAAAACCGAAAGGAATATAAAAGTTTTCTAAGATTTCTGGGAAATACATGTTCTTATACATGATGAATATTACACTTATATGGTCACGTTGGTTAAGAAATGGACCAATAGACCATAGACTGCTTAGTAACTTTGTTCTTTCGTGCCGAGCAAAGCTTCAAAGTTATCAATAATTCGATTGTCTTTGAGACATATTAGACGCAATATTTATGGGTTGATTTTTTAGTACATTATTGTAACAAAGTTAAATCCGCTAGGTGCAAGTGCCGGCGGGTAAATTCGATATGCTTAGTGCAATGATTTTGACGCCTTAGTACATGGCGCCCTGTATATGCAGCCACCACATCTTCACTGAATTAACCAGTAAGGCTGTAATATTTTTCAAATTTTTGTAGTAGTGCAAGCAGCTCTTATAATATATTCTACAGCTGCTGGTATCCCGTCTGAAAGTCACTGATGGTGTCTATATTACCTCATCACTGTTGACGTATTTTGGGATTCTTGCATCAATGGGAGGTACAAAAAGAAAATTGAATTATAGCATAAGGCACATAAATTGCATAGGTAATAATTCCCCTTGTTTGTGTGTTTTTGTTTCTTTTGGGGTAAGGGGGGGACCTGCAATGATAAAGTAAAAATATATTTAAAAAAATTAAATATATCTACCTGTGTGCATATAAACATATGCATACTGATTTATTTAAACATTACTTTTGATGTCATTTATATATCTACACACAATGATTTATGTAATGAATTTCTTTTTACGTAATTTATGTGCAACACTTTTGTATATAGATGTGTATATTTTTATTATATATATTATCACTATTAGAAATAAATAGTACTGTTAGTATATAGCAGGGTTACAATACAATTTATTTAATAATTATTCTTTAAAATAGCCTCCAATTAAAATGCATATACAAAACAATTAAAATCAATATTTATTCCTAAATTCTTTAGATTAGTTAAAATTTATAAACACATTAGATTATATTTATAGAAACCAGATTATGAATTAACTGATACACACTTATGCTGTTATAATATTCTTTGCAAAGATCATAAAAATATGCCTTTACAATTTACCTTATTCACATGGGCCGTTAACTTAACAATGCTTAGTTAAACAATATAACAAAATACTTTAACATCTAATTGATATGCCAATTTATCTGAACTGAAATAACCTCTTATTTAACTATAATTAAGGCAAAGTCTAAAATATATAGTTGCAAATATAGATTACTTAGCACTAAATATGACTAGTTTTAAACTACACAGGACTATGAACACAAGCTTAAAATACAAAGTATGCTCTTTAAATTTACCAGCTGTAATCTAACTATAGCCTTAGAATGCCTTTGATTTAAATATTATATATATTTAACAGTTTCTTATACTTTACATGATCAACCGATTGAGTGTATCAGCTTTCTCCGATAAGTCCAATTTCACCTCATAAATTAAAAGAGGTATTTTTGCAAGATGGATGAAAGTCAGGCCCAGATTTGCTTTATAGAGAGTGGATTCCAAGGCAACAGTTTGTCAGTCAAAAATTCAGCAGCCAAGACCATTTGTTTTCTCTTGCATGAGGCTATATCACGTGATATACCCCACCCCTTTTTATTCTAATTATTGGTGAAATTGAGATGCGCACTTACTGAAACTCGTCTGATAGGCCCTTACCCATGCTTGTCCCTGATTCGCCCTTAATGGAGTTGAGCATTGATTGGTTATTTGGATTTGTATATGTTTTAAACAGTCAATTCGTTTGGCTGTCATACCAGTTTTAATCCACTAGGGGGCTGCAGATAACCAGAAATGCAATTTCATTTTTAATACTGCTAACAGTAAACTATATCATTTAATTGTATATTTAATATACTTATTATTTTCTGATATTAATAAACTATGTGTTCTGTACATATGGTAATATATAATGCCATGTTCTCTGATTATTTTAATATGAAACATAAGTATATTTCTAGTAATCATATTAATAAGCAGCTCACTGTTAATCATCCTTCTTCACAGATTCATAGCATTCAACATCCTGGCATTGTATTGTATCTTAAATTAATACAGTATATTTCATGTTTCTAAAAAAAATTTAGTGCATAGATTTATGTTTATGACCAATAATTATAGGACATCTTGTTGTCTGAAAAATAAAGAAACAGATGTTGTTATTTTTAAATGAGTCAAACATTTATACATCTATCAATGCAGCCACCATTTGTCAGGGTTTTTTCCTGACTTGTTTGCCATGTGCTGCTGGCAGCCATTTTACTCACCTCTCTTGCTGACTTTGGTGCATTCTGGGAGATGCTGCTCACTTCCTGTACTTCCTTTTATGGCCAGACTGGTTTACATCATCCATGTGAGACAGGATGCAGTCTCAGAATTGTGATGTCATCACTTATTATTTAAAGGGCCTTTGTTCAGTATGCTTTGCCCTTGCGTTGTCTCAGACCTGTTTGTGAGAGCTCCTGTGTATTACCTGGCTTTCTGACGTCCCTCCTGGTTCCTGATCCCTGGCTTGTTCCTGACTCTGCTGTTCTCCTTGTTCCTGATTCTGGCTCATCTGACTACTCGCTTTGGCTCATGACCCGGCTTGCCTGACTACCAGCTCTAGTTTTGACTCCTGGCTTGTTATTTGACTTGTGGACTTTTTTTTATTTTTTGCTATTAATTATGGTGTGATTATTTTTGCACTTCTCGTCTCAGTCTGATTCCTGGTACCCTGACATTACGCAAGGGCCATGAATCCTGATGGTGCTAATAATCCACCTTTACCTGAAATAATTTCCAGGATGGATGTACAGGATCACCGCTTGGATCAATTTGCACTAGCCCTGCAAACCCTGCTGACTCGCACTGCACATTTGGACCAAAGTGTCTCGCAAGTTATGGCTGCTCCTGTTTCCACTGATTCACCTAGTCCTACCAGGAGCTTGTCCAGTTCTGCACCTCTACCTCAGCGATATGGAGGCGATCCTAATCAGTGCAGAGGGTTTTTGAACCAGGTGGGCATTTACTTTGAGATGTTACCTCAAGCGTTTCCCTCTGACAGAGCTAAGGTGGGATTTCTCATCTCGTTACTCTCTGACACAGCTCTTGCCTGGGCTAATCCCTTGTGGGAGACTAATAAACCTGTGATTTCAAATTACCCTGAATTTGTGGCCTCCTTTCGAAGGGCTCCTCCTCTGCTGCTAAACTACTCATGTCCATTCAGCAAGGTACAAGATCTGTTGCTCAGTATGCCATTGAGTTCCGTACGCTTGCAGCAGAGGTAGGCTGGAACAATGAAGCCCTTGTTGCTGCCTTCTTTCATGGGCTCTCTGATGCGATTAAAGACGAAGTTGCTGCCAGAGATTTACCAAAAGATCTCGAGGCATTGGTATCTTTTTTATCCTAATTGACATTAGACTAAGTGAGAAGCTTTCTTTCAAGGAGCGCTTGCGGAAGCCTCCTGTACCGTTGTCTCCTACATGTTCGTTCCCACCCATGCCTCCCTCTCCTCCCATGCCTCCTGGTCCCGAGTCACCAGGTACTACTGAGCTGTTGGGATTCACACATCTCTCCGCGGCGGAGAGGGCCTTTAGGAGGAGGGAGGGGCTCTGCCTCTATTGTGGGTTACAGGGCCACCTTTTTAAGTCTTGTCCTACACGGCCGGGAAACGCTCACACCTAAGGTCCTGTCGGGGGCAGACCTTAGGTGGTTTATCCTTGTCCCCAGAACCGCTAAAGGAGAAACTTTGGTCACGGTTGTCCTTTCCTGGGTGGACTCCTCCATAGTCACCCAGGCTCTTGTTGACTCCGGTGCTGTGGGCTATTTCATTGACAGTGCTTTTGTATCGAAGCACTCCATTCCTGTTATGCCTCGGTCCGTTCCGCTTGCTATTGAGGCCATTGATGGCAGGCCCCTTCAGCCCGCACTCGTTACTCACGAAACCGCTCCGTTGTCCATGGCTGTTGGGGCTCTCCATTTTGAAACCCTCCAGTTCCAGGTGATAAACTCTCCGCATTTTACGGTTGTTCTGGGTTATCCCTGGCTCCAAAAGCACAATCCCAGTCTCGACTGGCGCAGGTCCGAAATTTTGTTGTGGTCTCCGCAATGTATTTCCACTTGTCTTCAGAAACCAGTTAAAGTCTTGTGTACTTCTTCAGTATCTTAATTGCCAGAGGAGTACCAAGAGTTCCTAGACGTTTTTGACAAGGTGCATGCCGGTGCGTTGCCTCCTCACCGGTCTTACGATTGTGCCATAGACCTGCAACCCAGAGCCATTCCTCCTCGGGGCAGGGTTTACCCTCTGTCTGTTGCAGAGAATTGTGCTATGGAGGAGTATGTTTCCGATGCTCTGTCACGGGGGATCATCCGCAAATCCTGCTCTCCTGCAGGGGCTGGCTTCTTCTTTGTGAAGAGAAAGGGTGGCGAGTTAAGACCATGCATCGATTATAGGGGTCTTAATCGTCTTACCATTAAGAATGCTTACCCTATTCCGCTCATTACGGAACTCTTTGACCGCCTCAAGGGAGCTACGGTCTTTACTAAGCTTGACTTGAGAGGAGCATACAATCTCGTTAGGATCAAGGAGGGCCACGAATGGAAAACAGCATTTAACACCAGGAGCGGGCATTATGAGTATCTTGTAATGCCCTTTGGCCTATGTAATGCTTCTGCTGTTTTCCAGGAATTTATTAATGATGTCCTACGAGATATGTTGCAACAGTGTGTTGTGGTGTACTTAGACGACATCCTCATACACTTACCCACACTTGAGGCTCATCGTTCTGATATTACACGGGTTCTTCAGAGACTACGTGAGAACGACCTGTTTTGTAAACTTGAAAAATGTGAGTTCCATCAGACTCAAGTAACCTTCCTAGGTTATGTTATCTTTGTTGCAGGGTTCTCCATGTATCCTGACAAGTTATCTGCAGTTCTGCAGTGGCTTCGCCCAGTTGGTCTTCGGTCTATTCAACGTTTTTTGGGGTTCGCCAATTACTATAGAAAGTTTATTAAAAACTTTTCTTCCTTGGTCAAACCTATCACAGACAGGACCCGTAAAGAGAATGATCCACTCCATTGGTCACCTACTGCCATTAAGGCCTTTGATAGTCTTAAGACTGCCTTTGCTGCTGCTCCAGTTCTGGCTCATCCTAACCCTGTCCTGCCTTTCGTTCTTGAGGTCGATGCGTCTGAGACTGGAGTAGGTGCTCTCTTGTCTCAACGTCCTACACCTGACGGTTCCTTGCATCCGTGTGGATTCTTCTCTAAGAAATTGTCTCCAGCGGAGTGCAATTATGAAGTTGGCGACAGGGAATTACTGGCCATAATTTTGGCACTCAAGGAATGGAGGCATCTTCTCGAGGGTACTAACGTGCCAGTGCTCATTCTTACTGACCACAAGAATTTAACTTATCTATCTGAAGCAAAACGTTTGTCGCCCCGACAGGCCAGATGGGCGCTATTTTTGTCTCGGTTTAATTATGTGGTCTCCTACCTGCCTGGTAGTAAGAATGTTAGGGCTCATGCCCTCTCTGGACAATTTTCACCTCTGTCCAAGGAGGAGTCTTTACCTACTCCAGTTACACCTCCTGACCATATTTTGGCTACCATACGTACTAATTTGACATCTCCCTTGGGGAAGAGATCCTGGCTGCGCAAACCAATGCACCTCCTGAGAAACCTAGTGGTAAGTGTTTTGTTCCAGAGAATCTTCGAACTAAACTTTTGCACACTTACCACTATCCTAAAGCCGCAGGTCACCCAGGCAAGAGCCAAATGATTTGGTCTGTCACTCGACAATTCTGGTGGCCAGGTCTTCGTTCTGATGTTGCTGCGTATGTTGCCTCCTGCTCATTTTGTGCACAGAATAAGACTCCTCGACGTCTTCTTGTGGGTCTTCTTCAACCTATTGCTAATGGTGAGTGTCCTTGGACACATCTTTCCATGGACTTCATTGTCGAGCTCCCTGTTTCCAATGGCAATACTGTTATCCTTATGGTGGTTGATCGTTTTTATAAAATGTCACATTGCATTCCCTTGAAGAAGTTGCCTACCGCTCAGGAGGTTGCTTCAATTTTTGCCCGTGAGGTCTTCCGTTTACATGGGTTACCCAAGGAGATAGTGTCAGACCGGGGTAGCCAGTTTGTCTCCAGATTTTGGCGTTCCTTGTGTGCTCAAATGGGGATCCAGCTCTCCTTTTCCTCGGCATATCACCCTCAATCCAATGGGGCTTCGGAACGGTTTAATCAAGCTCTGGAACAGTTCCTCCGTTGCTATGTCTCAGATCACCACAATAATTGGTCTGAACTGTTACCTTGGGCAGAGTTTGCTCGTAATAGTGCTATTAATGCTTCCTCCAAGTTATCCCCGTTCATGGCGAATTATGGGTTTCAACCATCCTTGTTGCCCGATTCATTCATGTCTCAGGGTATTCTGGCTTTGGAGGAGCATCTCCGGCAACTCCGTTCTACGTGGGTGCAGATTCTGGATTGCCTTCATCGTTCTATGCAGCGCCAAAAGTTCCAGGCTGATCGTAGCGTCTGCCTGCACCTTCCTACCAGGTTTGTGAGAGAGTTTGGCTGTCCTTCCACAACTTGAACCTTTGTGTGCCTTCCAATAAACTGGCTCCCCGTTATGTTGGTCCTTTTCGAATACTCCGACGGGTCAGTCCTGTGGCCTACGCTCTTGACCTTCCTCCTGCAATGCACATATCCAATGTTTTTCATGTCTCCCTCTTGAAACCATTGGTTTGTAATCGGTTTACCACTGTGTTGCCTCGTCCCCGTCCTACCATTGTTGACAATCATGAGGAGTATGAGGTCAGCAGCATTATTGACTCTTGTATGTCCAGGGGCCGTGTACAGTATTTGGTTCATTGGAGGGGCTACGGTCCAGAGGAGCGTTCATGTGTTCCCTCCTCTGATGTTCATGCTCCTGCCCTCCTCCGTGCCTTCCATGCCCGTTTCCCCAATAAGCCTTTTGTCCTCCCGCGGGGGAGGGGTCGTTGAGGGGAGGGTACTGTCAGGGTTTTTTCCTGACTTGTTTGCCATGTACTGCTGGCAGCCATTTTACTCACCTCTCTTGCTGACTTTGGTACATTCTGGGAGATGCTGCTCACTTCCTGTACTTCCTTTTATGGCCAGACTGGTTTACATCATCCATGTGAGACAGGATGCAGTCTCAGAATTGTGATGTCATCACTTATTATTTAAAGGGCCTTTGTTCAGTATGCTTTGCCCTTGCGTTGTCTCAGACCTGTTTGTGAGAGCTCCTGTGTATTACCTGGCTGTCTGACGTCCCTCCTGGTTCCTGATGCCTGGCTTGTTCCTGACTCTGCTGTTCTCATTGTTCCTGATTCTGGCTCGTCTGACTACTCGCTTTGGCTCCTGACTCAGCTTGTCTGACAACCAGCTCTAGTTTTGACTCCTGGCTTGTTATTTGACTTGTGGACTTTTTTTTATTATTTTTTGCTTTTAATAAAGGTGTGATTATTTTTGCACTTCTCGTCTCAGTCTGATTCCTGGCACCCTGACACCATTCAACACAGCAGACATTCATCCAATATAGTATGCTTCAGATCAATACATATACATATATATGTTATTTGAGTATTTTAAATAGATTTGAACATTATAGACAAATCATTTATATAATCTTTTAATTAAACATTCTGCTATTTAAAATCTAACGGCTAGATTTAGAGTTCTGCGGCCAAAGGGTGCGTTAGCTATGCGTGCTTTCCCCCCCCCCGCACCTTTTAAATACCGCTGGTATTTAGAGTTCACAGAATGGCTGCGTTAGGCTCCAAAAAGGGAGAGTAGAGCATAATTTACCGCCACTGCAACTCTCAATACCAGCGGTGCTTAAGGACGCGGCCAGCTTCAAAAACAAGCTCGTGCACGATATCCCCATAGGAAACAATGGGGCAGTTTGAGCAGCCCCATTGTTTCCTATGGGGAAACACTTCCTAAGTCTGCACCTAACACCCTAACATGTACCCCGAGTCTAAACACCCCTAACCTTACACTTATTAACCTCTAATCTGCCGACCCGCTATCGCTAACCCCTGCATATTTTTTAACTCCTAATCTGCCACTCTGTACACCGCCGCAACCTACGTTATCCCTATGTACCCCTAATCTGCTGGCCCTAACACCGCCGACCCCTATATTATGTTTATTAACCCCTAATCTGCCACCCCCAACGTCGCCGCCGCCACCTACCTACAATTATTAACCCCTAATCTGCCGACCGGACCTCACCGCTACTATAATAAAGTTATTAACCCCTAATGCGCCTCACTCCCGCCTCAAAAACCCTATAATAAATAGTATTAACCCCTAATCTGCCCTCCCTAACATCGCCGACACCTAACTTCAAGTATTAACCCCTAATCTGCCGACCGGACCTCGCCGCTACTCTAATAAATGTATTAACCCCTAAAGCTAAGTCTAACCCTAACCCTAACACCCCCCTAAATTAAATATAATTTTTATCTAACGAAATAAATTATTTCTTATTAAATAAATTATTCCTATTTAAAGCTAAATACTTACCTGTAAAATAAACCCTAAAATAGCTACAATATAACAAATAATTATATTGTAGCTATTTTAGGATTAATATTTATTTTACTGGCAACTTTGTATTTATTTTAACCAGGTACAATAGCTATTAAATATTTGATAACTATTTAATAGCTACCTAGTTAAAATAATTACAAAATTACCTGTAAAATAAATCCTAACCTAAGTTACAATTAAACCTAACACTACACTATCAATAAATTAATTAAATAAAATACCTACAATTATCTACAATTAAACCTAACACTACACTATCAATAAATTAATTACATACAAATACCTACAAATAAATACAATTAAATAAACTAACTAAAGTACAAAAAATAAAAAAAGAACTAAGTTACAAAAAATAAAAAAATAATTTACAAACATTATAAAAATATTACAACAATTTTAAGCTAATTACACCTACTCTAAGCCCCCTAATAAAATAACAAAGCCCCCCAAAATAAAAAAATGCCCTACCCTATTCTAAAATAAAAATTGAAAAGCTCTTTTACCTTACCAGCCCTTAAAAGGGCCTTTTGCGGGGCATGCCCCAAAGAATTCTGCTCTTTTGCCTGTAAAAAAAAAACATACAATACCCCCCCCAACATTACAACCCACCACCCACATACCCCTAATCTAACCCAAACCCCCCTTAAATAAACCTGATTGATCCAATCAGCCAATCAGATTGAGCTCACATTCTATTGGCTGTTCCGATCAGCCAATAGAATGCAAGCTCAATCTGATTGGCTGATTGGATCAGCCAATCGGATTGAACTTGAATCTGATTGGCTGATTCCATCCGCCAATCAGAATTTTCCTACCTTAATTCCGATTGGCTGATAGAATCCTATCAGCTAATCGGAATTCGCGGGACGCCATCTTGGATGACGTCCCTTAAAGGAACCGTCATTCGTCGGGAAGTCGTCGGCCAGGATGGATGTTTCGAGTCGGCGGGAGGAAGATGGATCCGGAAGAAAGAAGATTGAAGAAGACTTCAGCCGGATGATGGACCTCTTCAGCCCCCGCTTGGATCAAGACTTCAGCCGGATGATGGATCTCTTCAGCCCCCGCTTGGATCAAGACTTCAGCCGGATGATGGATCTCTTCAGCCCCCGCTTGGATCAAGACTTCAGCCGGATGATGGACCTCTTCAGCCCGATGATGGACCTCTTCAGCCCCCGCTTGGGCTTGGATGAAGACTTCTTCAGCCCCCGCTTGGATCAAGACTTCAGCCGGATGATGGATCTCTTCAGCCCCCGCTTGGATCAAGACTTCAGCCGGATGATGGATCTCTTCAGCCCCCGCTTGGATCAAGACTTCAGCCGGATGATGGACCTCTTCAGCCCGATGATGGACCTCTTCAGCCCCCGCTTGGGCTTGGATGAAGACTTCGGAGCCTCTTCTGTACGGATCGGTGATACCCGGCATGGTGAAGATAAGGTAGGGAGATCTTCAGGGGCTTAGTGTTAGGTTTATTTAAGGGGGGTTTGGGTTAGATTAGGGGTATGTGTGTAGTGGGTTGTAATGTTGGGGGGGGTATTGTATGTTTTTTTTTACAGGCAAAAGAGCAGAATTCTTTGGGGCATGCCCCGCAAAAGGCCCTTTTAAGGGCTGGTAAGGTAAAAGAGCTTTTCAATTTTTATTTTAGAATAGGGTAGGGCATTTTTTTTATTTTGGGGGGCTTTTTTATTTTATTAGGGGGTTTAGAGTAGGTGTAATTAGCTTAAAATGGTTGTAATATTTTTATAATGTTTGTAAATTATTTTTTTATTTTTTGTAACTTAGTTCTTTTTTATTTTTTGTACTTTAGTTAGTTTATTTAATTGTATTTATTTGTAGGTATTTGTATGTAATTAATTTATTGATAGTGTAGTGTTAGGTTTAATTGTAGATAACTGTAGGTATTTTATTTAATTAATTTATTGATATTGTAGTGTTAGGTTTAATTGTAACTTAGGTTAGGATTTATTTTACAGGTAATTTTGTAATTATTTTAACTAGGTAGCTATTAAATAGTTATTAACTATTTAATTGCTATTGTACCTGGTTAAAATAAATACAAAGTTGCCTGTAAAAAAAATATAAATCCTAAAATAGCTACAATATAATTTATATTGTAGCTATATTAGGGTTCATTTTACAGGTAAGTATTTAGCTTTAAATAGGAATAATTTATTTAATAAGATTTATTTTATTTCGTTAGATAAAAATTATATTTAACTAAGGGGTGTTAGTGTTAGGGTTAGACTTAGCTTTAGGGGTTAATACATTTATTAGAGTAGCGGCGAGGTCCGGTCGGCAGATTAGGGGTTAATACTTGAAGTTAGGTGTCGGCAATGTTAGGGAGGGCAGATTAGGGGTTAATACTATTTATTATAGGGTTTTTGAGGCGGGTGTGAGGCGGATTAGGGGTTAATAACTTTATTATAGTAGCGGTGAGGTCCGATCGGCAGATTAGGGGTTAATAAGTGTAGGTAGGTAGCAGCAACTTTGGGGGGGGCAGATTAGGGGTTAATAAATATTATGTAGGGGTCGGCGATGTTAGGGGCAGCAGATTAGGCGTACATAGGGATAATGTAGGTTGCGGCGGTGTGCGGTCGGCAGATTAGGGGTTAAAAAAATGTAATAGAGTGGCGGCAATGTGGGGGGACCTCGGTTTAGGGGTACATAGGTAGTTTATGGGTGTTAGTGTACTTTAGAGCACAGTAGTTAAGAGTTTTATGAACCGGCGTTAGCCCAGAAAGCTCTTAACTCCTGGCTTTTCTCTGCGGCTGGAGTTTTGTCGTTAGATTTCTAACGCTCACTTCAGCCAAGACTCTAAATACCAGCATTAGAAACATCCCATTGAAAAGATAGGATACGCAAATGGCGTAAGGGGATCTGCGGTATGGAAAAGTCGCGGCTGGAAAGTGAGCGTTAGACCCTTACCTACACCACTCTAAATACCAGCGGGCAGCCAAAACCAGCGTTAGGGCCCCCTAACGCTGGTTTTGACGGCTAACGCAGAACTCTAAATCTAGGCGTAAGTTTTTACCAAGTCTGGTAAGTAGGAGATTTTGTGTATCCCAGTCAGCATGAGATAATAAACTCTTGCATAAACTTAAGCCTCAAAGAGTTCAGTCCCAGATGTTACGTCTACATATCTCCACATGAGGTCATTACCTGATAACCTTTTATTACATAGAGGAAAGATCAGGAAATGAAACGTCAAAGTCATATAGTGAACATCTCTTTGAAATAAATTAAAATAAAATAAAAATAAAATTAAATATTAAATCATGTGGTATATCTGTAGTTTATTTAACATTACTCACAGATACCCTGACAGTACTGTATATTGCCATTTTGAAAATAATAGTTTTATTTCCATTTAGGTGGTTTTAATTATATATTAATTAATTGATTATTATGCTAAATTAACTCAATTGTTGGCAAAAAGTGACAAAAAGTTATACATTTGGGGCCAGATTACAAGTGGTGCGCTATTTAGCACTTTTGCTTGAGTGAAAACTTTGCTAGAAGTAAGCTTTTTGCTTGCATCAGGTTTGTGTGTATATTGCAAGTTAAAAGTAAAACCAAATATCGCAATCACATTAACCTATTCTCCCCATAGAAGTCAATGGAGAGCGCAGAAGAAAGATACCTAACACCTATCGCTCATGTGCTAACCCGACAAACTGAGTTATTCATATCCACATTCCAATTCTTCACATACAGGATGATGTAATTTTTATTGTAAATAAATATTTCTATATTTATCTGTATATTCCTATATTTGTATATCTATTCCTATGGATATATAGGTATATATATCTATTTTACATTAACATTATCACATATATATATATATATATATATATATATATATATATATATATATATATATAATAATAATAAAAATTAAAAAATTTCTATGTGAAGAACATAGGAATGTAAAATATGCGTAACTTGCATCGGGGTTCGTAATTTAGGTCTAACGCTGTGTAGAATTACTAATCTTACATCACGTTATTGAAATATCCTATTATATAAAAGGACAAGTGTGTTTGTATGAAGCTGTCATGCGCAGTAGAGACAGCACGAGGACAAACACCTGGCCTTACCTGACATGCTGTTGCGGCGAAAGTGGGTGTTTCCGACGGGAGCGTGGCCATGGCCGGTGGGAACGTGGACATGGCCGGCGGGAACGTGGGCATGGTGGGGGCGTGGCCGCCGGGCGCCGTCAGCGCAAGACAGAGGGGAGAGAAATAGAAAGAGAGGGATGAGACAAAAAGAGATAGGAAAGAGCTAAGGACAGGGGGAAGATCAGAAGAGAGGGGAAAGTGCAGAAGAAAGGGGGGAGAGAGAGCAAAAGAGAGGGGAAAGAGCAAAAGAGAGGGGAAAGAGCAAAATAGAGAGAAGAGAGAGCAAAAGAGAGGGGGGGAGAGAGAGAGAGCAAAAGAGAGGGGGGAGAGAGAGCAATAGAGAGGGGGAGAGAGAGAGAGCAAAAGAGAGGGATGGAGAGAGAGAGCAAAAGAGAGGAGAGAGAGACAGAGCAAAAGAGAGGGGGGAGAGAGAGAGCAAAAGAGAGGGATGGAGAGAAAGAGCAAAAGAGAGGGATGGAGAGAGAGAGCAAACAAAAAGGAGAGAGAGACAGAGTAAAAGAGAGGGGGGAGAGAGAGAGCGCAAAAGAGAGGGGGAGAGAGAGCGCAAAAGAGAGGGGGGGAGGGAGAGAGCGCAAAAGAGAGGGGGAGAGAGCGCAAAAGAGAGGGAGAGAGAGAGTGCAAAAGAGAGGGGGAGAGAGAGTGCAAAAGAGAGGGGAAGAGAGAGCGCGCAAAATAGAGGGGAGAGTGAGAGCACAAAAGAGGAGGGGAGAGAGAGAGAGCAAAAGAAAGAGGGAACGCAAAAGAGATGGGGAGAGAGAGAATGCAAAAGAAAGGGGGAGAGAGCGCAAAAGAGAGGGGGAGAGAGCGCAAAAGAGAGGGGGAGAGAAAGCAAAAGAGAGGGGGAGATTGGGAGCAAAAGAGAGGGGGGAGAGAGAGCGCAAAAGAGAGGGGGAGAGAGTGCAGAAGAGATGGGGAGAGAGAGAGCGCAAAAGAGAGGGGGAGAAAGAGAGCGCAAAAGAGTGGGGGGAGAGAGAGAGAGCGCAAAAGAGAGGGGAGAGTGCAAAAGAGAGGGGGGGGAGAGAGTGCAAAAGAGGAGGGGGAGAGAGAGCACAAAAGAGAGAACACAAAAAAGAGGGGGGAGAGAGAGCGCAAAAGAGAGAATGCAAAAGAGAGGGGGAGAGAGAGAGCATAGAAGAGAGGGGGAGAGCTTAAAAGAGAGGGGGAGAGAGAGCAAAAGAGAGGGGGGAGAGAATGCAAAAGAGAGGGGGAGAGAGGGAGCAAAAGAGAGGGGGGAGAGAGAGAGCAAAAGAGAGGTGGAGCGAGAGAGAGCGCAAAAGAGAGAGGGAGAGAGCGCAAAAGAGAGGGGGAGAGAGCACAAAAGAGAGGGGGAGAGAGAGCAAAATAGAGGGGGGAGAGAGAGAGCAAAAGAGAGGGGGAGAGAGCACAAAAGAGAGGGGGAGAGAGAGAGCAAGGGGTGGGACCGCTGTACTGCAAAAAATGGCCCGGCTTTAGGACTAGTTACATATAAAATATTTAAAAAATAATATTTTTAAAATGTATTATAGATACTGTATAAAATATATATATTCTAAGAATTTTTAAGATTTGTTTACAGTATCTATAACAATTTGTAATAATTATTATTAATTTTTTTATTATATTTAAAGGGATATTAAACAGTATGAGATTATAATGAAGAATGAAATTAAATTATGTATATGTAGTTAAGAAATGTTGTCATATGCTTTCATTATTTATTTTGCCCTCTTTTCCTTTAATTTAACTTTAAACATTTATTTTTTTTTTTTAATTCCACTATTTCTGTAGAGTAATGGACACCGCCATGTCTGAACTTGAGTTTTCACCTTATCTCACTATCCTGCTTTGAACAATTTAGAACAGATATACAACAGGAAATAAAATAGATTATACAAAAAAAGGCTTTGTAGGTTCCGCACAAACTTGTTTACACAAAATCTATGTTATTGCCTTGTTTATATATCTTTCCCTAATTTTTCTCAGTAGAAGACAGAGATAAATAGAAAACTACATATGAAATAGTAGAGGGAGATCACAAATACTATAATTGTATAGGTTTGCCCAAAATATTCTATAGATCTGGTATCTGGACCCTTAGAATAATAGATGCAGACCCTTAAAAATAATATATATAAGAGTATTTGAAAGAGAGTGGGTAGGCACCAAAATATGTTCCTACAAAAATACTGGGATTTCAGCATCCAATGCATAAATAATTTATTGTTAGTATAAAAAACAAATGCCTAGGTTACGAGTTTTTGTCGGTAAGCTGTGCTGTGTTAACGAGCCTTTTTTTCTCACCGCTCACTTAAGACAACGCTGGTATTATAGGTTTCTAGAAACCCGGCGTTATCCGCAAAAAAAGTGAGCGGAGAGCAAAATTTAGCTCCGCATCTCACCTCAATACCAGTGTTGCTTACGTTAGCGGTAAGCAGGTAAAATGTGCTCATGCACGATTTCCCCATAGGAATCAATGGGGGAGAGCCGGCTGAAAAAAAGTCTAACACCTGCAAAAAAGCAGTGTAAAGCTCTTAACGCAGCCCCATTGATTCCTATGGGGAAATACTTTTTATGTCTACACCTAACACCCTAACATGAACCCCGAGTCTAAACACCCCTAATCTTACACTTATTAACCCCTAATCTGCCGCCCCCGACATCGCCGACACCTGCATAATGTTATTAACCCCTAATCTGCCTCTCCGGACACCGCAGCCACCTACATTATACTTATGAACCCCTAATCTGCTGAACCCAACATCGCCGACACCTACATTATATTTATTAACCCCTAATCTGCCCCCCTACACCGCCGCCACCTACCTACATTTATTAACCCCTAATCTGCCGCCCCCAACGTCGCCGCCACTATAATAAAGTTATTAACCCCTAAACCTAAGTCTAACCCTTACCCTAACACCCCCTAACTTAAATATAATTTAAATAAATCTAAATAAATATAACTATCATTAACTAAATTATTCATATTTAAAACGAAATACTTACCTGTAAAATAAACCCTAAGATAGCTACAATATAAATAATAGTTACATTGTAGCTATCTTAGGATTTATTTTTATTTTAAAGGCAACTTTGTATTTATTTTAACTAGGTAGAATAGTTATTAAATAGTTATTAACTATTTAATAACTACCTAGCTAAAATAAAGACAAATTTACCTGTAAAATAAATCCTAACCTAAGTTACAATTACACCTAACACTACACTATAATTAAATTAATTACCTAAATTAAATACAATTAAATACAATTGAAAAAAATTATCTAAAGTATGAAAAAAACACTAAATTACAGAAAATAATAAAATAATTAAAAAAAAAATTAAATTAATTACACCTAATCTAATCCCCCTAATAAAATAAAAAAGCCCCCCAAAATAATAAAAATCCCTACCCTATACTAAATTACAAATAGCCCTTAAAAGGGCTTTTTGCGGGGCATTGCCCCAAAGTAATAAGCTCTTTTACCTGTAAAAAAAAATACAATACCCCCA
Source organism: Bombina bombina (assembly GCF_027579735.1). Lineage (NCBI taxonomy): Eukaryota > Metazoa > Chordata > Amphibia > Anura > Bombinatoridae > Bombina > Bombina bombina. The sequence continues at coordinate 226,369,856 of NC_069505.1, read as the reverse complement.
ACATTAAAACCCACCACCCACACACCCAACCCTACTCTAAAACCCACCCAATACCCCCTTAATAAAACCTAACTCTAACCCCTTGAAGATCACCCTACCTTGAGATGTCTTCACCCAACCGGGCAGAAGTGGTCCTCCAGACGGCCAGAAGTCTTCATCCTATCCGGGAAGAAGAGGTCTTTCAGATGGCAGATGTCTTTATCCAGATGGCATCTTCTATCTCCATCCATCCGGAGCGGAGCGGGTCCATCTACAAGACATCCGACGCAGAGCATCCTCTTCTTTCCAACGACTAACACTAAATGACGGTACCTTTAAGTGACGTCATAGAAACATAGATATTGACGGCAGATAAGAGCCATAGGTATGCCCGATATTACCTAACAGTATAAACTTATTTAGTTTGTAGGATAGCCTTATGCTTGTCCCATGCATTTTTAAAGTCCCCCACAGTGTTTGTTGCTATTACCTCTTGAGGAAGTTTATTCCATAAATCAATCACTCTTTCTGTAAAGAAGTGCTTCCTCAAATTACTCCTGAATCTACTACCCTTTGTTCCAATCAGCCAATAGAATGCGAGCTCAATCCTATTGGCTGATTGGATCAGCCAATAGGATTTTTGCTACCTTAATTCCGATTGGCTGATAGAATTCTATCAGCCAATCGGAATTGAAGGGACGCCATCTTGGATGACGTCACTTAAAGGTACCGTCATTTAGTGTTAGTCGTCGGAAAGAAGAGGATGCTCCGCGTCGGATGTCTTGAAGATGGACCCGCTCCACTCTGGATGAAGATAGAAGATGCCGTCCGGATGAAGACTTCTGCCGTCTGGAGGACCTCTTCTTCCCGGATAGGATGAAGACTTCTGGCCGTCTGGAGGACCACTTCTGCTCGGTTGGGTAAAGACGTCTCAAGGTAGTGTGATCTTCAAGGGGTTAGTGTTAGGTTTTATTAAGGGGGATTTGGGTGGATTTTAGAGTAGGGTTGGGTGTGTGGGTGGTGGGGGGGTGTATTGTATTTTTTTTTTACAGGTAAAAGAGCTGATTACTTTGGGGCAATGCCCCGCAAAAAGCCCTTTTAAGGGTAGGGATTTTTATTATTTTGGGGGGCTTTTTTATTTTATTAGGGCGATTAGATTAGGTGTAATTAGTTTAAATTTTTTTTTATTATTTTATTATTTTCTGTAATTTAGTGGGGGTTTTTTTCGTACTTTAGATAATTTTTTTCAATTGTATTTAATTGTAGTTAGTTTAGGTAATTAATTTAATTATAGTGTGGTGTTAGGTGTAATTGTAACTTAGGCTAGGATTTATTTTACAGGTAAATTTGTATTTATTTTAGCTAGGTAGCTATTAAATAGTTAATAACTATTTAATAACTATTGTACCTAGTTAAAATAATTACAAAGTTGCCTGTAAAATAAACATAAACCCTAAGATAGCTACAATGTAACTATTAGTTATATTGTAGCTATCTTAGGGTTTATTTTATAGGTAAGTGTTTAGTTTTAAATAGGAATAATTTAGTAAATGATAGTAATTTAATTTAGATTTATTTAAATTATATTTAAGTTAGGGGGTGTTAGGGTTAGACTTATATTTAGGGCTTAATACATTTAATATAGTTGCGGCGACATTGGGGGCGGCAGATTAGGGGTTAATAAATATAGGTAGGTGTCGGCGATGTTAGGGACGGCAGATTATGGGTTAATAAAATTAAACTAGTGTTTGCGATGCGGGAGTGCGGCCGTTTAGGGTTTAATATATATTTTATAGTGGCGGCGATGTCCGGTTTGGCAGATTAGGGGTTAAAAATATTTTTTTTTGTGTTTATGATGTGGGGGGCTCGGTTTAGGGGTTAATAGGTAGTTTATGGGTGTTAGTGTACTTTTTAGCACTTTAGTTAAGAGTCTTATGTTACGGCGTTAGCCCATAAAACTCTTAAATACTGACTTTTAAATGCGGTACCTGTCTTGACAGGAGAGGCTGTACCGCTCACTTTTTTGCAGACTCGTAATACCGGCGTTATGCAAGTCCCATTGAAAATATAGGATACGCAATTTGCGTAAGTGGATTTGCGGTATTAACGAGTCTGGACAAAAAAGTGAGCGGTACACCTGTCATTTGAAGACTCGTAATACCAGTGGGCATTAAAAAGCAGCGTTACGACCACTTAACGCTGCTTTTTAACCCTAATGCAAGACTCGTAATCTAGGTGAAAATTAGTCTGTTGCACACCTTCTTGTTCAAATCAAGTAGAAATGAATTCAGTTAAAATTATATCACAGAAACCAGAGTAGGGCAGCTCCACATGAATAAATAAGATCAATATGAACAGCAGCAAACATCAAATCCCAGCAACACCTCTACTAGAGGGTAGCTTCGCCACTAGTGTGAAATAACTGCCACCATAGTGATCTTTGAGGATCCATGCTGGGTTGTACATTACAACATATGTAAATATATTGACATACGCACTATAATAGTTTAGATGGAGAAGAACCCAAACAACACCTCCACTAGAGGGTAGAGATGTGCAACGCTAAAAAATTCATTTAATTTTGCTTCGTTTTCATTAGCTGAATAAATAATTTTATTTTTCGGGAAATTAGTTAAGTTAAAAAAATAATTTTGTTTCGGCAAATTAGTTATGCTAAGTTAAATTGTTTTTCGGATCCATTAGTTATTTCAGATCCATTCTTTATTCATATTCATTATTCTATTCTAATGTTCATTATTCTAATCTAATTGACTTCTTTGATTATGTATGTTACTAGTGGTGTTCCTCAGGGGTCAGTTCTGGGGCCTGTTTTGTTTAACATATTTATCTGTGATATCAGCAGAGGGCTACAGGGGAAAGTATGTCTGTTTGCAGATTATACAAAAATGTGTAACAGGGGGGCGGAGTGGAGGTGTTTGTACGGAGCTCCAGACCTTAGCCTGTTAAAAACAATAGTTATCTACTTAATATTAAGCTAAAGTTACCTCCAGCTGGAGTACATACCTGACAGTGCCTCACTCTCTCAATCGTGTCTTGAGGAAGACTGAGTGCTATATAGAGAGGATATTTGGACTCCCGTGCTGTTAATCGCACCATAGCACTCCATCTCTACTAGAGCACTACCTGCTGGACTCCGGAGGGTCGGGGATCTGCTCCGGAGTGGCAGAACCCACACCACAGCAAAAGTAGCCCAGAGCAGCAACACGAATCGACGACAACGACTCCGCTGCAAAGTGAGGACCTGCAACCCACCCAGTCAGAACCGCTGCTCACCAAGCTCAGATCGCGCCCAGAGAAGCACCCGGTTCAGTACAGTTACCTATGGGGAAGAAGATTGAAGGGTGACAGCGGCCAGGAGACACCTAAGGCCCGGATCGTACTTGGTGGCCTGGGTGCAGCCTAAACCTTTTCTTGGTGCGAAAGGCAGCCATCTTGGATTCCCAAGAGAGACGCTGTCCCTACAACCCTCAAGGCTGCAACCAGTGAGTACTCCTGACTCGGAGCAGTAGTGCTGTTGTGGGAAGTTCAGACAAATTATGAGGCCTAGAAGACAACTAATATTTCTTCTTTCACCCTTCAGGCCCAGTTCCCCGGGGCAAGCTCCTTAAACCATATAATTATGCGGCTCAGGACCTATAGTCTTAAAGTGATACATATTAACTAGAACTTGAACTACCTACCTAACCCCCCCCCAATAGAGCACTAAATTTATCTATTCCATATTGAGGAGCTACCCAGGTAGACCCCCTCTATTTTTCTGACCTCAGGGTCCTGCAGGGACCCCACACATTTTGAGTTGTGCCTTCTTGACAATATCTCTTGAGGGCACTCATAGTGGAAGTGACAATATAGCACCCCCCTAAGATATTTTCAATCCCTATTACCTCTAAAAACTGTAGCTCTGCTCTCCTGGTTTTCTACCCAGCCCGGAATTCTTTCCATTGGCTAGCGAAATTCCCCCTGATTCTTCTGATTGAACCTGGTGTTTGGGCCTTGTTTGACCCCCTCTTGTCACCCTTGGAGGGTCACAATTGCTCCTACCACTTGATACTAACCCTTATTAATTACTAATTCTGAAGGATACCCAACAAAAGTCTATTCACAATGCTCCCCCTCACGTTTTCAACGCTAAATACCCAGGGCCTTAATTCTCCCACAAAGAGAAGTTTACTACTCCGCTATCTCCTCCATCATAAAATTAAAGTTGCTTTTTTGCAGGAAACCCATTGGCAGGAGGGCACTAGGTAACTCGTCACACTTTCCGGTATGTAAAACAGCTTAAGACACAGAAAAGAAGAGAGGTGTGGGGTACTGGTACATAGATCAGTTAAATGCGACATAGAATATCAGAATGTAACCCTGATGGCAGATTTCTCATTATGGTATGTAAATTAAATGAGGTTTTGTGTACCTTGGTCTCCATCTATGCTTCTAACACAAGGCAGATCCCATTCCTGCCCTCCACGTTTGAACGCATCGAACAGGTAAAGTGAGGTCACTTAGTTATTGGAGGGGATTTTAACTTAGTATAGGATCCTTCATTAAAAAAAAAGACAGCTAGTAACTCCCCCCATGACCGTAGTGCTTCTTCTTTGTCAGCAACCTTTAGGAAGCTGATCTTCCAGTATAACCTTTATGATGTCTGGAGATGTTTATCTCCGAATGAAAGGGAATATACTCACTTCTCAAACCCCCACAATGCCTACTCATGGATAGACTTCCTCTCTGTGACAGTTGGTCCCTGGATTCCTTCCTTAATCCTGACATTCGGCCCTGTACGTGGTCGGACCATGACCTAGTAGTGGCGGACTGCTCATTCATAGCCTGCCCGGAGGGGCGGCCGATGTGGAGACTCCCAGAGAACTTTTTATCAGACATTGACATCCCTGAAACTGTACAAACCATCAAAGACTTCTTTAAACTTATTGACACAGGTGATACCAGCCTAGCGACTCTGTGGGTATCTTTCAAAGCCTATATGAGAGGACATTTTATATATAAAAACGTCCCAGACCTGTAACAACAGCAAATTCCCATTAGCTCAGCTATATGCAGAACTCAGAGAACTTGAGATGCAAAATAAGGCCTGTCCATCGGCTTTTCTCTCTCAGAAGGTGGGACAGATCAGGGAGGAGATTAAAGGGACACTGAACCCAAATTTTTTCTTTCGTGATTCAGATAGAGCATGAAATTTATTTATTTTTTAAATTGCTTATTTATATCCAGCAGAGGATGCATTGAAACTCAGATACATATTTTGCGCCTCGCAGGGCCATTAATTACATATTAATCAACCATGGGAAAACAATCAAAAAGTGAGAAGAAAAAATCAATTTAGAAATAAAACAGGCCCATTTTAGACAATATGACTATATGAAGATACACAATAAAACATCCAATATAAACTGCACATTCTGCTGGGTTTTTCCGTTTTATACATTTTCCTATACTGATTCTCAGTATTCTAAACATATTAATAAGCAATTTGCTGCTAAAAATAATAATAAAAAAAATAATAAAAAAAAATAAAATAAAAAACAATAAATATATATATATTAATAATAATAATAAATAAAAAAAAAAAAAATATATATATTAATAATAATTAAAAAAAAAAAAAAAAAAGTTTTTAAAGAGAAAAGATATAAAAAGATAAAGAGCAGTCAGATTCACCAGATGCCTAGCAATACTAGTTCAGTATTTCTAAATGGGTATATTAGATATTCAATTTCCGTAGGAGGGAGAGTTTTTATAAAAATAGACCACTTTACAAAGAACTTCTTTACATCTGCCTCACTTTGCAAGTCAGTGTCCACTTGTTCAATCATGCATTGTTTCTTTAAAAAAAATTTAATTTCTTTAACACTCGGGATTGCTCGATTCTTCCATTTCTTTAAGATTAAATATCTGCCTGCTAGTATTATTAAGTTAACCATTTTCCTGTTATTGGGGGATAGTTCCCCTTCATGAGCTAGTGTTATCACCGTTAACGGTGAAAGAGACATAAAGGGGAGACCCAACGTTTTATCCATCCAATATTGAACCTTCAGCCAGAAGTTTTTTATTTTTGGGCACTCCCAGAGCATGTGTATTAAATTAGCTTGAGGCAGAGAGCATTTTGGGCATACATTAAAGCTAGAGTTCAAACACTGTGCTCCCTTTTTTGGTGTAAAATATGACATGTGAAGAAGCTTAACCTGTGCCTCTCTCCATGTTGCCGAAAGAGTTGCCCTAGCAACTACTTGAACTGGCTCGGTGATTACCGTGGTGTCAAGTGTTTCTATTCTTAGCATCTCAGCCCATTTTTCACAAATTTTTTCAATAATTTCTGTGCCTTTAATAGAGACCAAATTTTGGTATATATAAGAAATTGAAGTAAATCCATTTCTAACTAATAGAGCATGAAATTTTAAGCAACTTTCTAATTTACTCCTATTCTCAAATTTACTTTATTCTCTTGGTATCTTTATTTGAAATGCAAGAATGTAAGTTTAGATGCCGGCCCATTTTTTTATCCACCAATAAAAAATTGCTGTCCAGAGTACTGACCTAAAAAAATAGCTTAGATGTCATCTTTTTCAAATAAAGATAGCAAGAGAACAAAGAAAAATTGATAATAGCAGTAAATTAGAAAGTTGCTTAAAAATTGCATGCTCTATCTGAACCCCGAAAAAAATTTGGGTTCAGTGTCCCTTTAAAGGGAGAGAAGGCAAAAGAGTTCAGGCCAATTTACTTAAACTTAAAGGGACACTGTACTCAAATTTTTTTTCTTTTGTAATTCAGAAAGAGCATGCAATTTTAAGCAACTTTCTAATTTACTCCTATTATCAATTTTTCTTCGTTCTCTTGGTATCATTATTTGAAAAAGAAGGAATCTAAGCTTTTTTTTTGTTTCAGTACTCTGGACAGCACTTTTTTATTGGTGGATGGATTTATGCACCAATCAGCAAGGACAACCCAGGTTGTTCACCAAAAATGGGCCGGCATCTAAACTTACATTCTTGCATTTCAAATAAATATAAAAAGAGAATGAAGAAAATTTGATAATAGGAGTAAATTAGAAAGTTGCTTAAAATTACATGCTCAATCTGAATCACGAAAGAAAATTTTTGGGTACAGTGTCCCTTTAAGCAGCTTTATTATTATAAAGGTAATAAAGCTGTTAGACTTCTCGCAAATAAGCTCAGATACCAAAACCAAAAGGAAAGGTATGTCTGTAATTAGGTCTGCGGGAACTTCAGCCTATGCCCCCAGAGATATAGGTAGGGTTTTTGCGGATTATTACTGCTCCCTGTATAACTTAAGTAACAATCCTGAAAATCCCTGCGCGGACGTCGCGGAGATCCAGAAGTTCTTGACTTCCCTTAATTTACCACAGATCTCATGAGAAGCGGCGACAGATCTTGATCCATATTCCGTCGATAGTCCACCTGGATCAGGTGGGGTTTGCCCTAGGAAGACAGGGAACTGATAATACTTGCAGACTCTTGAATCTGTTTACGGAGTCTGCAGACATGGGCCTTTCCCTTCTCACCCTGTCAATAGACACAGAAAAGGCATTTGACAGGGTGAGATTGGACTATATGTTTCTAACTCTGGGAGCATTTGGAATTCCGCCCTCTCTATGCAAGGCCATAGGCGCCTTATACACCAACCCCACAGCCAGGGTGAGAGGAGTGGGCTTTAGTCATAGTCCACCTGGATCAGGTGGGGTTTTTCCTAGGAAGACATATGTGACATATGAGACATATGAGTCTGCGGACATGGGCCTTTCCCTTCTCACCCTGTCAATAGACGCAGAGAAGGCATTTCACAGGGTGAGATGGGACTATATGTTTCTAACTCTGGGAGCATTTGGAATTCCGTCCTCTCTATGGAAGGCCATAGGCACCTTATACACCAACCCCACAGCCAGGGTGAGAGGAGTGGGCTTTAGTCAATAGTCCACCTGGATCAGGTGGGGTTTGTCCTAGGAAGACAGGGAACTGATAATACTCGCAGACTCTTGAATCTGTTTATGGAGTCTGCGGACATGGGCCTTTCCCTTCTCACCCTGTCAATAGACACAGAGAAGACATTTGACAGGGTGAGATAGGAATATATGTTTCTAACTCTGGGCATTTGGAATTCCGCCCTCTCTATGCAAGGCAATAGGCGCCTTATACACCTACCCCACAGCCAGGGTGAGAGAAGTGGGCTTTACTTCACCACCTATCTCTATCACCAACGGGACGAGACAAGGGTGCCCGCTCTCCCCCATCCTCTTCGCACTGTCGATCAAACCTCTTGCCACTGCTATTAGGCAAAACAGGGAGATTCAAGGGCTCATGATCCACGACTTAGAGCAAAAGCTGGCCCTCTTCACTGATGATCTCACAGTTTTCCTTTCAGAACCACTAACTTCTCTACCCCCCTATTTGCTCTACTGGACTCCTTCAGTGCACTGTCATATTACAAAATTAATGTTTCCAAGACAGAAGCCAACCCCATAGGGATTGCGCCCGGGGACTTGAGGATGCTCCAGAGAACTTACCTTTTCAAGTGGTCTGTTAGAGGGATCAATCATCTTGGGGTATTTCTCTCCCACGACAAAGATACTATACTGGGTGACAATTATACCCCCTTGCAAAAAGAGATAGGCTCTCTCCTCAAGTCTAAGAGATATGAGGAAGTCTCATGGCTAGGAGGAGTGGCGGCCATCAAGATGATGATCCTCCTGAAAAGTACCTATTTTTTCTGTTGCCTGCCCCTCCTGATCCCTTCCTATGTCCTATTCCGCTTTCAACAGCTACTCTCCGAACTATGTATGGAATGGGAGGAGCCCGAGGGTGGCAGCCCATATACTTCACAACCCAGTTGAACGGGGTGGGGTTGGTATTCCTAATATCCCCCTCTATTCATGAAGCGTCAATGATCACTCACGCTTCTGCATGGAGCTTTAACCTCCCCCCAGCTAGATGGCGTAATCTAGAGCAGGGCCTCTCTCCCGGCCTATGTCTTTCTGGAGAACCTGTTGTGGCTTGCTACCCATAGCGCTTCAGCAGCCGACTATCTCTAACCTGATAGTGAGAGACTGCCAGAAGGCTGGGCTTGCTGCGAAATTGCAGGGAAATAGCCCCAGCACTCATCTCCAGTCCACCCTGTTGCGAGCCTCGTGTTAAGTCTGCCTAACATTTCATCTTTAACACGTGGAGGAGTATCGCATTTTGCAAACAGGTTAGTGACTTTTATGACAAAGATAGGCTCTTAGAACATACAGACCTGATAGCTAGAAGGGAAATACCTCACAAAATCCGTAGTGATAGAAGAGGAAAGAAGTCGCCACATGGCCCAATATTGTTGGAAACAATTTTGAGATATAAGGTGGTGATGGTTGCACTCACATGAGATAAGACACCCCTAGTGGTGTAGATAGAATGATCTGGGGTCAAGGCAGTCACCCAGAAGACTGACCTCCGTTGGGTGTGTGGTGGTCTGTAGAGGACAATACAAAGCACAAGAGGGGTGCCTATATTGCCTAGTATTGCTGATACAAATGAGTAGTGGAATATATGAAATGCACTAACATTTGGTGAGCACCTCCCTCTTGGTGCTACAAAGGCAAGCTGTATCATATATTCTACCAGTAGACTTAATCACTGGCAATTCAGGCACTCTCATATGCTCCAATAGCAGATTGGAAGTGTAGATGGTAGATGACAAGCAGGCAGCAAGTGGTAAGTGATAAAACTTATTTTATTTAAAAGGTTAAAATAGTTAGCTACTTGTCAGCAACCTCACAAAATCCAGTTTGATCTGATCAGACTGAGATCCCTACTACGGACTTGGGGCTTCTTGTTGGTGACTCCTAGGAAGTTGAATATATGGGAAACCAGATGGGAAACCAACCTCCAACTATACAAACCCTTATCCTCACACTATCAGTGCCTCTTAAAAAAACGATTCTGCCTTAAAATCTCCCCACATTCGGGCTTGGGAGCTGGAGTGGAGTAAGGGGTACAGCCCTCAACAATAGTCGCACGCCATAGTAAATACCAGGGCCGCCACACACTGTGTAACGATGTATGAACTCTTTTACAAACTGTTGACGAGATGGCACTTGGTGCCTACCAAATTACAAAAAGTCTACCCCACAAGTTCTGGATTGTGTTGGAGGGGATGTGGAGGGAGAGGCGGCCCTACCCATATATGTTGGGATTGCCCACTTTTTGAATGCCTACTGGGCCAAAACGAGACATTTGTGCTCAGCCTTGGGCCTTCCTGGTCCTGCTTCTCCCTCCATAGCCCTACTGCACATTGATATCTCGAAAAATCCCTCCTCACAGTCAATACCTCCTCATCTATGTTTTGCTCTCCTCCAAGCTTTCTGATAGCTAGGAACTGAAGAAATCCCAACCTCCAAGATGGGGAAGCATGTTGGACCTGGGTCAGATATCTCAGGTCAATGGAGGATGGAGTTTTATCTGGCTAAAAAACAGGTGAGTGCCTTCTCCCTGATCTGGGAATCCTTGGGACAGGTATCTGTAAACCAGGGTAAGCCATACTTCAGATGACTGACCTGACTATCTGACCTAGGGGATATGAACCATTCCCCTCCCTAGATTTAGTAATGGTCCCTTCAGGCATTTTGCCTACCCCCAGAAAGTCTAAGTTTTTCCTACTTCCCTCAACCCTCGCCCATTATCCTTTACCTTGGAGTTGAACCTCCCTGATCCCTATCCAGTACTTGTGACCCCCCTGCGATCCAGTCCTGATGATATTCCTGGTTTGGACTCCAGACTAGGATAGTAGTATTCCTTCGATAGATTGATCTTAATGCCCACACTCATCACAATCAGCACTGTGGGACCCTGAGGGTCTGATTATACAGATTTTGAATCCAAAGACCCCTAATATAACACCCTCAAGGGAATCTGATAGTAAGGTTGTCTCTTTGTACATTTTTCCCTTGCCCTTCCCCCCCCCCTCTCTTTAGTAAATGGGGATTGTATGCAATAGTCTATACATTTGTAAGCTTTGAATTGTTGTTACAGTATTTGCACCTGACCCCGACCGACTTCTGTAACCTTTAGGTCGGGTCTTGTGTTGTTTGTCTTGCTACTTTGTATCTTTGAAAATAAAATTTTCATTTAAAAAAAAAAAATGTGTACAAAGTGGATGTTCCGGGGGGGGTAGACAAAATGAGAAGTGATATACAACAATTGGAGGATTGGACAAATGACTGGGATCTAAAGTTTTAACACAGCAATGTGTAAAATTATGCATTTATGGAAGAAAAATTCAAATGTTACTTACAGACTCAATGACACTTTACTGACTGGTTACAAATGGAGCAACAGGGTACTTGGGAAGTATTATTTCAGATTATTTAAAATGTGTTAAACCAATGTAGTACTGCAGCGAGTAAGGCCAGCAGAATGCTTGGATGTATTGGTTAGAGGTATTTGCAGCAGAAATAGTAAGGTTTTTATGCCACTATTATAGATCATTAGTTAGGCCGCACCTTCAGTATTGTGTGCAGTTCTGGAGGTCATATCTTCAGAAGTATATTAACAAACTTGAATCTGTGCAAAGAAGGGCTACCGAAATGGTAACAGGGTCTAAAAAAATAAAACTTACCAGGATAGGTTCAAAAACCTAAATATGTATAGCTTAGAGGAGAGAAGGAAAGAGGCGATATGATAGAAACTTTCATGTACGTTAAAGGGTTTAGTAAAACTGAGGCTGTGGGTATTTTACATAAAAAGGAAAATTCAAGAACAAGGGGTCATGATCTCAAGCTGAAGGGTAGCATATTCAGTAGTAATTTGAGGAAGCACTCTTTACAGAAAGAGTGATTGATTTATGGAATAAACTTCCTCAAGAGGTAATAATGACAAACACTGTAGGGGACTTTAAAAATGCCTGGGACAAGCATAAGGCTATCCTATACGAACTAGATAAGTTTATTATTTTAGGTAATATCGGGCAGACTTTGCTGGGCTATGGCTCTTATCTGCCGTCAATATCTATGTTTCTATGTTTCTAAGTTTACAATAGAATAATGAATATATGAATAAAGAATGGATCCGAAATAACGAATTAACTTAACACATAACTAATTTGCTGAAACAAAATGATCTAAACCGATGTTCCCCTGACACTAAATAAAGCTATTAACCCCTAAACACACCCCCCCACTTCGACAACACTTACTAAACCTATTATTCCTCTAAACCACCGCCCCCCACATCACCAACACTAACTAAACCTATTAACCACTAAACGGCTGCTCCCCAACATCGCCGACACTAAATAAAGCTATTAAACCCCTAAACCACTGCCCCCGGACTTCGCCAACACTAACTGAACCTATTAACCGCTGCCCCCTACATCACCAACACTAACTATACCTATTAACCTCTATACCGCCTCCCCCCCACATCGCCAAAACTAAATAAACCTATTAACCCCTAAACCGCCTTCCCCCCACAGCGCTGACAATAACTAAACCTATTAACCTCTAAAACCGTCGTTCCCCAACATCGCCAAAACTAACTAAACCTCTTAACCTCTAAACCGCCGTTCCCGACATCGACGACACTAACTAAACCTATTAACCTCTAAACTGTGCCCCCCCAATGCCAACACTAGCTAAACCTCTAAAACCGTCATTCCTGACATCGCCGCCACTAACTAAACCTATTAACCCCTAAACCGTCGCCCCCAACATTGCCAACACTAACTAAACCTATTAACCTCTAAACCGCCATTCCCCACCATCGTCGACACTAGCTAAACATATTAACCTCTAAAACCGCTGCCCCCCCCACATCGCCAAAACTAACTAAACCTATTAACCTCTAAACTTCCACCCCCCCACATTGCCAAAACTAAATAAATCTATTAACCCCTAACAACCACCATCCCCCCACATCGGCAAACACTAAATAAAATAATTAACCTCTATAAACCGCCAGCATCCCCCAACATCGAAACTAGCTAATTTAAACTATTTACCCCTAAACCTAACACCGCCTAACTTAAACATAATTAAAATACACCTAAAGTAAAGTTACAATTATTAACTAACCTATTTAAAGATAAATACAAACTACCTGTGAAATAAAAATATAACCTAAACTAGTTACAATATTACTACTTACTAACTACCTAGTTCAAATAAATACAAACTTACCTGTGAAATAAAAATAAAAGCTAAGTTTAAACTAAAAAAAAACCTAACATTACTTGTTTAAAAAATCTAATAATACCAAAAATAAAAAAAACTAACAATACTAAAAATAATAAAACCTACATTACAAAAAATAATAAACACTAAAATTACAAAAATAAAAAAAACTACCATTACAAAAAAATAAACGAAATTATCTAAAATAATAAAAAATATTCCTATTCTAATACCCCTCAGTTTAAAAAAAAAACACAACACCCCAAAATAAAAAAAAACTAATCTATAATAAACTACCATAGCCCTTAAAGGGCCTTTTGTAGGGCATTGACCTAAAGTTAACAGCTCTTTTGCCAAAAAATTCAAACAAATACCCCCTAGCATTACAAACCCCCCCCACACCCCCAAACCACCAAAATAAAAAAACCTAATTAAAAAAAATCTAATCTACCTATTGCCCCGATAAGGGCATTTGTATGGGCATTGCCCTTATAAAGGCATTCAGCTATTTTAAAGCTCATCTACAAAATAAAAAAGTCCTAATCTAAAAAAAAAAACACCCTAAAAACAAACAAAAAGAAACTAACACGTACTCCCAAAATCGGGTCCTCACTTTTTTCGGCGAAAGATCTTCATCCCGAGTGGCGAAGCATCTTCATCCAGGCAGCTTCATCTGTATCGCGGGGACCGGCATCTTCTATCTTCATCCCAGCGGAGGCGGAGCGGGCAGGAGGTCCAGACAGAGGTCCAGGCAGAGGTCCAGGAGGAGGACCATTGGTCTGACGTGGAGGTCCTCTTCATGCGATCGTCCGCCGCACAATGAGGATTCAATGCAAGGTACCCCTTTTATATTGGGGTACCGTTGCATTCCTATTAGCTTAAAAATGAAAATCAACAATAGGAATGAGAGCTGCTTAAATCCTATTGGCTGTTCAAATCAGCCAATAGGATTTAAGCAGCTCTCATCCTATTGGCTGATTTGAAAATGTCAGACAATAGGAATGCAAGATAGCCCATATTTAAACGGGTTACCTTATATTCAAGCTTCAGTGTAGGGCGGTCACCGTATAAAGAGGATCCTTCATGCTGGATGTCCTTGCCGCCGGCAAAGATGCTCCACGCCTCAACAGCTCCGTGACACTGGGATGAAGAAAGTAGATGCCCCCGCAATGGATAAAGATGTCGCCGGCCTGGATGAAGACATCGTCGCCGCCTAGATGAAGATGGATGTCTGGACTTTTTGGGTGGTTTTTTTTTAGATTAGGGTTTTGATGGGCAGTAAAAGAGCTGAATGCCCTTTTAAGGGCAGTAAAAGAGCTAAATGTCCTTTTAAGGGCAATGCTCATACAAATGCCCCTTTAGGGGCAATGGGTATTTTAGGATTTTTTTAGACTTAGGTTTTTTATTTTGGGGGGGTTAGTTGGGTGGGGGGTTTACTTTTACTGGTGACTTTGTAATTTTTTTAGGTAAAAGAGCTGTTTAATCTTAGGGAAATGCCTTACAAAAGGCCTTTTGTTTATTGTTTTTATTTTGTTTTGTTTTTTTATTTTATATGGCTATTAGAATAGGTGTAATTTTTATTATTTTTGATAATTTCGTTTTTTATTTTTGTAATCTTAGTGTTTTTTTTTATTCTTTGTAAATTTAGCCGTTTTTTTTTTTTTTAGTAATGTTAGATTTTTTTAATTTTTTCGTATTAGGTTTTAAATTTGATAATTTAGGTTTTTTTATTTTTTGCAATGTTAGATTTTTTTAATCATGTAATTTATGATTTTTAATTTGTAGTTTTTTTATTTTATTAGAATAGTTTTGTTAGGTTAATTGATAGTTTAATCTTATTTTTTTTTATTTCACAAGTAAGTTTATATTTATTTTAAGATAGTTATATTGTCACTTTTAATTTAATAGTTAATAGTTTAATTTAGTCATTTGCGATGTGGGGGGGTCGGCGGTTTAGGGGTTAGTAGGTTTAGATTTTTTTTTGTTGCGATGTGGGGGGCTGGCGGTTTAGGGGTTAATAAGTTTAGTTTAATTAGTTACGATGTGGGGGGCTGGAGGTTTAGGGGTTAATAGGTTTATTTAATAGTCGTGATGTGGAAGGCCGGCGGTTTAGGGTTTAATAGGTTTATTTAGTGTCAGGGAGGAGCGGATTAGGAGTTAATAACTTTATTTAGTGTCGGCGATGTTGGGGAGCGGAAGATTAGGGGTTAATAACTTTATTTAGTGTCGGCGATGTCGGGGGCGGGGGCGAACTAGGGGTATTTAGACTAGGGTCTATGTTAGGGTGTTAGGTTTAACGTAACTTTCTTTTCCCCTAGACATCAATGGGGTTTGCATTACGACATCGCTATTCCACAATCGCAAGTGTTAGTTTTTTCTAACACTTTCTCCACATTGATGTTTATGGGGGAAAGCGTGCAGGAGCACGTATAACTCAGCCCTTGGCTTTTGTGCGGTATGGAGCTTATCGCACCATAACGCACAGCAGCACAAGGAGGTTTTTCAGTAACTCGTAATGGCAGCACTATGGAAAGTGCGATAACACGCTCATTTTTTTGCTTTTTTTTTACGCACCCGGTTTAGCGCACAACTTGTAATCTTGGTGAATGTTAGTATAATAATTGGGTAAAGGGCCCTGCCAAATGCCAAATATAAATCCCTGCTAACGGGGTTCAAGGTGATGAAAAAGGGAGGAGAAGAAACGAGGGAAAGAAAAGGTTATCGTATATTGTGAATCCCGTGAACAGTAGAGTCTTTAAAGAGTGGCTTTAAAACTTTGAAAACAAGAGGAAGTCTTGTGGAGCAGAGAGTTCCACAAGATAAGGGCCTGTCTGGAGAAGTCCTGTAGACGGGAATGTGAGGAGGTGCAGTATGAAGTATACTTTTTTGTCACGACCACCTCTCCTGATCAGACTGTGCAGGTGAATCTGTGACAGAGATGTGAGGATGAAAGGGTTAAAAAAAAACACTTTCTAAACTATTCTAGCTCCAGAAAGTACAAAAATCCCTTTTATAACCACTCACTATCTGCATCTATTAATTGAAATGCTGCACCATCATGGATAGATACAATGAGTTCTTGATCTTCCTACTTCCCAGATAAAAAAAATTGGATTCTATCAGCCAATCGGAATTAAGGTAGAAAAAATCCTATTGGATTATCCAATCAGCCAAATAGAATTGAGCTTGCATTCTATTGGCTGATTGGAACAGCCAATAGAATGCAAGCTCAATCCTATTGGCTGATTGGATCAGCCAATAGGATTGAAATTCAATCCTATTGACTGATTGCGTCAGCCAATAGGATTTTTCTACCTTAATTCCGATTGACTGATAGAATCCTATCAGCCCAAATCAGAATTCAAGGGACGCCATCTTGGATGACGTCATTTAAAGGAACCTTAATTCGTTGGGAGTCGTCGAGAAGAAGAGGATGCTCCGCATCGGCTGGCTTCAAGATGAACCCACTCTGCTCCGGATGGATGACAGATAGAAGATGCCGCCTGGAAGAAGACTTCTGCTCATATGGAGGTCCTCTTCTGCCCGGATCGGATGAAGACTTCTGCCCCTCTGGAGGACCAATTGTGCCCGGCTGGGTGAAGACGGCTCAAGGTAGGGTGATCTTCAAGGGAGTAGTGTTAGGTTTTATTAAGGGGGGATTGGGTGGGTTTTAGAGTAGGGTTGGGTGTGTGGGTGGTGGGTTTTAATGTTGGGGGGTATTGTATTTTTTTACAGGTAAAAGAGCTGATTACTTTGGGGCAATGCCCCGCAAAAAGCCCTTTTAAGGGCTATTTGTAATTTAGTATAGGGTATGGGAATTTTATTATTTTGGGTTTTTATTTTATTTTATTAGAGGGATTAGATTAGGTGTAATTAGTTTAAAATTCTTGTAATTATTTTATTATTTTTCTGTAATTTAGTGTTTGGTTATTTTTTGTACTTTAGTTTATTTTATTTAATTGTATTTAATTGTAGTTAGTTTAGGTAATTAATTTAATTTAGTGTAGTGTTAGGTTGTAATTGTATTTTAGGTTAGGATTTATTTTTTAGGGTATATTTGTATTTATTTAACTAGGAAGTTATTAAAATAGTTAATAACTATTTAATAACTATTGTACCTAGGTTAAATTAAATACAAAGTTGCCTGTAAAATAATATAAACCCAAAGATAGATACAATGTAATTATTAGTTATATTGTAGCTAGCTTAGGGTTTATTTTATAGGTAAGTATTTAGTTTTAAATAGGAATAATTTATTTAATTGTAGTAATTTAATTTCATTTTATTTCAATTATATTTCAGTTAGGGGGTGTTAGACTTAGGGTTTAGACTTAGGTTTAGGGGGTTAATAAATTTAATATAGTAGCGGCGACATTGGGGATTGGCAGATTAGGGGGTTAATAAATGTAGTTAGGTGTCGGCGATGTTAGGGATGGCAGATTAGGGGGTTAATAAAATTTAACTAGTGTTTGTGAGGGCAGGAGTGCGGCGGTTTAGGGGTTAATATATTTATGAAAGTGGCGGGGATGTCCAGTCGGCAAATTAGGGGTTAAAAATTTTATTTAAGTGTTTCCGATGTGGGGGGCCCTCGGTTTAGGGGTTAATAGGTAGTTTATGGGTGTTAGTGTACTTTTTAGCACTTTAGTTAAGAGTTTTATGTTATGGGCGTTAGCCCATAAAACTCTTAACTAATGGCTTTTAAATGTGGTAGGAGTCTTGACAGGAGAGGGTCTACCGCTCACTTCTTCCAAGACTCGTAATACCGGCGTTAGGCAAATCCCATTAAAAAGATAGGATACGCAATTTACGTAAGGGGATTTGTGGTAAGCTCGAGTCGTGGAAGAAAAGTGAGCGGTACACCCTGTACCTGCCAGACTCGTAATACCAGCGGGGGCGTTAAAAAGCAGCATTGAGACCTCTCAACGCTGCTTTTTAAGGCTAACGCAAGACTCGTAATCTAGCCGAATGTTTGCATCAATCAGAAGCTAATAAAAATGTAAAGATCAGGTAAAGGTTATAATCCTTTCATCATCAATTTTGGTGATTTACAAAGAACTAAACAAGGGTTTTTTATTTATTTATTGGTTTTGTTTATTTTGCTTATTTGTTTGTTTTGGCAATACAGGGCCTACATCTAAAATAAAAAGAATTATTACTTAAAGAATTCCAAAACATTGTTGGCCAGTCTGCCATTCTAAGGACAGTAACTTACAAAAGTTTACTAATAATTAGTTTCCACACATACCTTACACTGCAACTTCAATTTAAATTCCAAAACAGAATGTGCCCTTTGATTACAGATTTTTTTTTCAAGATAGAGAAGGCAGGAAGTATAAACATCAGGTTAGCTCATTCAACCAGACACACAGTCAAGGCTTATATGGCTCCTGGTCTGGCTCCTAGTTTCGGTGGAAGGTCGAGAGTGATTTCTTCAGTCTCTGTGTCCCACGTGGAGGGACGCCGAGACTGAACTCCTACAGATGCTGCTTCTGCTCTTTAGACATGCGTGTCCACGTGCTGCCTAAATTTAAGGGGCCATGTCTTAATTACCAGAACTCCCACCTGGAGGCTATTGGAGTGGGAGTTTCAAACCAGAGGTGCCTACTGTACCTACTTGGTATATCCGTGATGGTCTAAGAGTAACAGTTACCTGCTGGGTATCCTGTGCCTGCTGAGAATCTTGTTTCTACTATACCAGTGTTAGCGTACTTCAAACCAACTGTGCCTACTGTACTTACTTGGTATCCTGGCAGGGTTCTCACCAACAGTACTTTATATGGGACTTAAGTTTTCTGCATTGGGCCTATGTTCAAACTTGCGGTTTCTGTGATCTTCAATTTGAACCACTAACCTTTATTTTGCTTATTATTCAGTAAAACCTTTAAAACACTTGTTCAGTGTATCTGTTCCTGCATTTTGGGTTTCAAACACCCTAACCCCATCACACACGCTTACAATGGAATGAAATGCCAAAAAATTAAGCAAAAGTGTCAGCATTGAACTTTAATTTTTGCATAGCTAACACTAATGGATTGAAATGTGCTCCTATGTAATGTGTATAAAGCATGTTAGGGGGACATGTTTTCCACTGTTATACTTGGCACACAGTATTTTCTCCTCAACTGATGTTGAAAGCCTCTCTGCTCAAGTGACATGATCTAAAATGGTCTTCCTGCACTGTAAGATCCCTAATGAAATTTCCAAATGGCAGATTTTGCTACACTTCTCCAAGGGACGTTCCCTGAATTTCTGTATCTGAAGGAGGAGACAAGCCCATTGCAATATAGCACTGCATGACATGACAGTCCTGCTGCATTTACACTTTGTGCTTTGTATTTTATATCAATTTTCACTTCAAATGAACTTTTATTACATTTAAACTTTGCACTTTTTATTTTGTATTTTTTTTTTTTTCGCAGTGTATTTAGAATTGTGATTTTACAAATTCTGATTATGCCTTCACAGTTTTATGTGTAACTTTAACAAATTAGGCTCATACTTTGCATATATATGTGTATCTTTTAAAAATACATTGCACTTTGCATGTCTTCTATTTAAATTGAAAAAGAAAGCTTCAATTTCCCAGAGAACTTCATTACTTTCTGTGGGCCAGATAATCAAACATTTTCTAGTTTGTATAGAAATTATATTGCAGACTTTAGAGGGGCAGAACACACTGACATTTCTAAGAAAAAGGGCAGAGAGGTGCCTTCTATAGAAAGTAATAAAGCTCTCTTGGATACAAAATTGTACATGGGAGAGAGAAGGCAACTGGAGAACCCTTGGGGCTGATATAAAGGCTCAGTTTTCATAAATTACAAATTAAACTGAAATGTTATCAGTACAATTTGTCTTGCTTTTGCTTATAGTTTATTATATATTACTTTTCGTCCATGTCCCTCACACTTTCTGAAACTGTCAGTTTTAGTTTACAATGGAGCAAATACAAAGTGCAATGTATTTTGTAAGAGATACAGAGAAATATACAAAGTATAACATTTGTTAAACTAGCACAGAAACTATCAAAATATAATTAGAATTTGTAAAATCACTGCTGGATCTAAATCTAAATGTATTAAAATATAAAAGAGAAAGTTCAAAGCTTAAATGCAATAATTCTGAAAGGACTCAATCTGAAATGTAAAGTAAAGTAATAAATTATTTTCTCTTATCTTATTAGTGTTGTATTGCACTGGGGTCTCCTTCACATACAGGAATGAGAGCTCTCTAAGTGCTCAAGAGTACCACCCTTTTTCTTTTGAACATTCAGTGAGTTCAGCCCCTGTGAAGTCTGCACTACAATTTCTCTCCAAGCTTGAGAATCCTTTGCATTTCAGGGCCCTAGGGATTCTAGGTAGTGACATGTAAGGACATTTTTTGTAAATCTCTATTACATGTCCTTGCTGAGGATGCGTTGCTGGAATAGAAACACAATGGGCTGAGGTTAGCTATATTAAAAGAGGTCCCCTTAAATATGTATATT
The DNA here is from genome assembly GCF_027579735.1 of Bombina bombina. Taxonomy (NCBI): domain Eukaryota; kingdom Metazoa; phylum Chordata; class Amphibia; order Anura; family Bombinatoridae; genus Bombina; species Bombina bombina. The sequence continues at coordinate 226,349,202 of NC_069505.1, read as the reverse complement.
TTCTTTGCTTTGAGTTACTGAACTCAGACATCTTTACAGTTGGGGTATTTTGGTTTTTTTTTCTTCTTACCATAAACCCATTGGGATGTATATGCACCAATTAATATTAAGATGAAGCATTTGTTGTGTTGAGCTATTTCAATTGATTTTTTATTTATTCATCGCAAACAGCTGAAAGTCTATAATTTTGACAAACCTGATTTGCAATGGGGGTTGAATAATTTTGATTACAACTGTAGCTGACCTGCATTTTACATATCTTCAGTACTGCTACATTTTGTTGTGTTTATAGATACCAGCAATAGTAAAGTATTTCTTGCAAACAGTTGCACAGTTAAAAGGACACTAACCCACTTGCAATTACAAGACATTTCTGTTGTATTGCTATACAGTCACATATCATTTCGAGTGTAAACATTTGCAAACCAAATTAACATCTTGTTTGCTGCAACTGTTCTTAGTTGCCAAACTCCGCCCACCACTTGTCTTGATTACAGGAGCCAGTCTTGACCTGTTACTGGAGTAGACTAGACAAGCCACAGTCATTATGTTATTATAAACTGCATTCCTTTGCCGTTGTTATCTGCTAAATATATGCAGTAGGGTCCACACCTGAGAATTTGAAAACTCACAATTGTGAGCTTTAAATTACATAAAAAAGGGGAAATAAATAATAAAAGTATTACAAAATTGTTTTTACTATGTTAACTAAACAGTATTACAATCTCAAGCTATTCATTATCCTTTTTAATTCCTGCAGACAGTGGTGTACGTTTGATAAGAAGTTAGAAAAACCTTTTCAGTCAGTACAGTGTTATGAAGCTGGTTTATTACGATTTGGAGAGCTCCCGCTCATGTAAGTGCATGAGCTATATTCATTGGCAGAGAATTTGATTTGTCTTTTCTGTACAATGGAATATAGACCAATATTTCAAGATAAAACTTCCCATACTTTGATCTAGCAACTTGCAGGAAGCAGATCTATGACCTTAACATTGACATTTAGCGGATAATGTTGGCTTATAGGAAGGAATCAAACAGTTTCCTCTGGCTATCAGCTCTAGGAAATTGGTATGTATTTGACTTTTAATGAAATTCCTAGCTGAACCTTAACAAACACAGAAAATGAAAGCTGTAATTAGTAGAGGTGCATGAAACTCAGAACTTGGTTGTGGTTTGTAACATTTAGTTCATTGTAATGCCAGATTTATTAGAAGTATCTGTATTTGCACAGGTATTTGTGTGCTGAACTTGTTTTCTAATAAATCTAGTGATGGAATTAACCCAATTCTTCAAACTGTGGCCATTTGCATGGTTTGTTCCACTAATAAATAGTTCTATTCATATTATTGCGCATGCCAGGTAATTATCTGACGCTTTTCAAAAAAAGCAGCAGGTGCTGGGAGAAATATTTAGCCAGATAAAAATATGTATATATATATATATATATAATATATATATATATATATGTAAGCAAGAAAAGTGGTAGATCTAAAAGGCACACTAAGCTACTGTTAGAAAACCAGCAATATATCTGTATCTGTATCTTAAAGGATTACTTTCTGTTATAATTTTTAAGCTAAACAACTAACATATTAAAGTTAATAAACATTAATTAAAACCTACTGACCTATATTTTCTCCAAAACGAAGTTTCATAACGTTCTAAAAGTTATATCTTTTATTCGCCGATGATGTCACATTATCCTGCCCACATGATAAAAAGGCAATGCAATAGCATTTAGTCTGAACTTCAAACGAGTAGTAGATTTTCTTCTGACAAATTTCAAAGTTATGTCTATTTCCACTCCTCCTGTATCATGTGACAGCCTTCAGCCAATCACAAATATACATACATATATTCTGTGCATTCTCGCACATGCTCAGTAGGAGCTGGTGACTCAAAAAGTGTTAATATAAAAAGACTGTGCACATTTTGTTAATGGAAGTAAATTGGAAAGTTGTTTAAAATTGCTGCTCTATCTGAATCATGAAAGTTAAATTTTGACTTGAGTGTACCTTTAAGGTCTTTTTTCTTTGCTGCAACTTTCAGTCCATTTTAATATTAAAATATTTCTTTTTATTATTATTATTATTATTATTATTCTGAACAGTGGATGTTCATGTGCTGAAAAACATTTATGCATGTGGGACGTCATCAATAAAACGGGAGTTTCCTTTTCAGCCAGTGTGTATAATGCACATAGAGATAACTTGTGCACATCTATGCATTTCCAGTTTATATGTATCAATATAATTCAGATTATTATATCCTTGGTGACTAAATAATCTAGATTTTATTAAAGACAGGTGGCGAATATTTTGGATAAATCTTTACTGACATAATTAGGGTGATCATGTTGCCGCTTTAAAAAGGGACACATATGAAAAATACATATGTCAGGGTTCTTATACAAACCATTTCTTTAAACAGCCTTGAAAACAACCCTAACATATGTATTTTTCATATGTGTCCCTTCTTAAAGAGGCAATATGGTCACCCTATTTATAATATAACCAACAAGAAACAGGAAATAGCTTCCTCTTTTCGCTGCCAAACAGAAGAAGGATCCACCAAAGAACTGTCTGACATCTGCGCCAATACAAAAGGTCAAAGATCCTTTACACTAAAAATAAACAAAAGAGAGAGAGGTAACAATGCTACCAATAAGGGAACAACCTGAGAGAAACAAAGGTTAAGACACTCAAACATAATTCACAGTCTATAGACTCTTTTTTTTTTTTTTTTTAGGGAGGGAAGAGGAGGGAAAATATTTGCCTCTTGTCTTTAATAAAATGTAGATTATTTAGTCACCAAGGTTATAATAATCTGAATTTTATGTCAAGATAGGAGGCTTCATATTTTGCATATTTTAATTCCCAGAAAGGACAGAATGGAATGCGTGAGGAACAGACTTGAAATAGAACTGTAAGAACATGGAGGCAGAAGACCAATCTGCCACTGCCAATAAGTCCTGCAGAGTGCAACCTGACAAGAAAGCTCTAGAGGCTGTGGCCCCTCTGACAGAGTGTGATTCAAACAAAGGTGAGACTCCCGCCTCAGACATGAGCCATCAAACCCACCTCACTAAGGTAGGGGAAGAGACTTGGCGATGAGGAGGAGAAAAGAAACAAAAGAAATAAGCAGAGGCCCTGACAAGGTTCCCCGGAGGCTCTCCGTCATGACCAGGTAGGCCATTAGGCAAAGAGCTTCACAAATTTGGGCATCTGAAGGAAAGTAAGGGTAAAACAAAGATTTTGAGGAGGACTTGGTCCTGCGCGAAATGGTAAAGGAGATTCTCTCAGGGGAAAAAGAGATGGAATAAATATCCAAGGCCCTGATGTCAGAGACCCGACAAAATGAAACCAAGTAGAGAAGCATGGTCAGCTTAGCAGACAGCTGTTTAAGGGAAAGAAAAGAGTTAATGGGCCAGACTCTAAGGAATGAGAGAACCAAATTGACATCCCAAAGGCTCGAATAATGAGATTGAGGTGGTTTCTTAAGCCGAATGGCCCGAAGAAGGCGGCAGACTAAAGGATGCCTACCTGCAGGAACGTCTCCAAATGGAAGATATCCCACCGGAATGGCCGAACAAAACAGACTGATTGTGTGGTAGGCTTTCCCTTGAGAAAAAAGTTTGGTAAGAAAATTTACGAACATGGGAGGAGAGTAAGGAAAGGAATCAACATTCCTTCCCATGCACCAACAAACCCAGTTTGCCCAGACTGAAGCATAACATTTCCTAGTACCTGGGGCCCAGGATTCACGCAACAGGAGGGAAGCCTCTCGCCAAAGGCTCTCGGAGGACCAGGATACCCTGAAATCTGCCAAGCCAGGAGGTTCAGGTGGCCCTGAATCAAGAGGGGATGAGGGTGATTCTGAGCGTCCACCAGGAGATTGGGGAGGTTGGGAAGAAGGTGAGGAGGGGCCGAGCACATCTCTAGAATGGGAGCAAACCAAGGTTGAGATGGCCACCAAGGTATGATCAACATCAGGAGACATTGGAAGCGGTGGACGCACAAGAGCGTTCTCAGCAGAAGAGTGAAAGGAGGCAAAGTGTTACCCCTGCGGGAAGGCCAAATTTTCCAGGAGGTGTCCACTCCTTCGCTGTCCGGATCTGGGAGCCAACTGAAAAATCTTGGTAACTGGTGGTTGGTCTGAGATGCAAACAGGTCCACCGAAAGGGGGCCAAAGATTCAACAGATCATTTGAAAAACTTGATGGTTCAGCATCTAGTCACTGGAGTCCTTCCAATGGCGAGAGAACCAGTCTGCTGTGAAATTGGATACACCTGGGATAAATTGGGCGCGGACAGAAATCCTGCGCTCCAAACAAAACCGATAAAAATGGGAGGTGAGATCTGACATGGTCTCCAATCGTGTTCCACCCAGCCGAAAAATTATCCATTCGTAACAGAATGCAGCAATCGGTAATGTTTTTGGAAAAACTGCAAACGGCAAAAGAACTGGCCAATAACTCCAAGCAGTTTATGTGAAGGTTGTATTCCCTTTCTGTCCAGGGGCCGCCGGTAGAGGATGTCCCAAAAGAGGCACCCCAGCCTAAAAGTCTCTTATTGGAGGAGAGAATGAAATCTGGGGTCAACCTGAAAATTGCTCTGCTATTCCAGGCCTCTATGTGTTGCAGCCACCAAGACATCTCTGATTGAATTTCAAAGCAAAACTCCCAAAAACATTGGATCTTTAGACGTTGCATGGCGCGGTAGTGGTAGGGGGCCTGAAATATGCCCTGAATGGACAAGGACAGGAGTCCAATAATTCTTAACAACTGATGGATGGAGATGGAGACGGCCACTAGCGCCGATCGAATCTCTGACTTGATAGGTCTATCTTCTCTTGAGGGAGGAGAAAATGACCCTGGGAAGCTTCTATGGAGAAGCCCAGGAAATCCATCAGTTATAGAGGGGAAAGGCTCGACTTCTCTTCGTTAATCACAAAGCCCAGTGAGGAGAGCAGAGAGGACATGTCTTGAAGTTGAGAAAGTAATAAGTCCTTGTCCTGTGCCATGAGGAGAATATCGTCCAGGTAAATCACCAGACGGAACCCGCGAGCTCTGAGACAAGCTACCACTGGTTTAAGAAGCTTTGTGAAGCACAAGGGTAGCGGGAGTCCAAAAGGGAGGCAGGTGAACTGCCATAGTATACCACAAAAACGTTGAGGCCCCTCAGATTGATGACAGGATGGAGTCCTGGGAAACAGGTTCTATGGCGCCTTTTGAGCGGAGGAACAAAATCTCTTCTTTGATAAGATTCTGACCTTCCTCGGACAGGCATAAGGGATTGGGAAGGTGGGCTTGGAAGGGAGGGCAAATTAATTATATGAAGAATCCCTGACCGGTTTGGAGAACCCAGGGGTCTTTAGTAAGAGATAACCAATTTTGGAAAAAATGGGCGAGTCTGCCTGCAAGCAAAAGGGGGTAAGAAGGAGGGGGCTAACTTTTGTTGGGGTTAGGAGGAGCCGGAGGGGTTTGTGCGGCTATTCGTCTGGGTCCAGCTGATATGAATCTGTATGGGAACATGGCTCTGCTGTTGGTTGAGGCCCATGAATTGCCGTTGGCCAAAATTTTGGTGGCCGGGCAGAGGACCTCTGTATCTGAGAGACCTGATAAAAACCCATCTGGGTTGAAAGACTTTTCTGAGAGAGGCCTGGATTTTGTCAATTGACGTGAAAGTTGATACATAATGCCTCATGATAGTGAGGAAGCAGTCTCCAAATAAAAGGTCTTTGGCTTGAGATCCTGCCTCTTCAGTTGCTAAAATGGCTAGTTTGTGGTCAATGCGCAGGAGCAGAGCTCTACGTCTTTCACTGGAAAGAGCCGCATTAGTGTTACCCAGCAGATAAAAGGCTCTAAAAGCCCAGTCTCTGACCATGGAAGGATCCAAGGAGGAGCCCCTATTAGTTCTGCCCGGGGGAAGGGCCTTTAACTTTCGTGCTGATACCTTGCCTTTTTTAGGGTGGGGAGTAGATTTGGAATGCTTCTGAATCAGAGGAAAGAGTTGAATCCTCAGGGGGAATATGGTTATCAGGTGGAGGGGTAGGGGCAGATGTGGAGGGTTGTTCTCTCTGAGAAAAGGCCTGTTGCACCACCAGGTTAATGAAATACAGAACCTCCTCTTTGGAGTATGAGGACTTATCTGCAGATTCCATAATTGCACCTGCAACGTAGAAATATTATTTTATACTAGAAAGGACACACAGTAATTTTTCAACACAACAGTACTGATATGAGAAAAACTAAAACTATCTAGAAAAGTGGATTAGGAATCTATAATGATTTTTAATATGGTTTATAATATATAAAAAAAGGTTCCCTGCAACATCAGGAAAACACAAACAAAATATCTCCAATTCAAAAGACTGTTGTAACCAAAATATGAATTGATGTTAAGAAAAACTAGTAAGGGAAAAAGAGGGACTAGAAGTGAAAGGGCTAAAATCTGTACTTTAAGAAACGATATGTGGCACAACCAGAATAAAAGAATACATATTTTCCCTTGACAGGAATTTTTGTGTGTGATATTATAGGTTTTCTGTTAAATATTACAGAGTGTTATAATTTAGATGCTATTTCTAGATAAATCCTGCTTTACTAGACCTAGCAGCGCACGCGAGAAGTAATGGCCTGATGCGCGTCTGCTCTCTGTAATGATATCTGCGGTCTACAGCAGTTACGGCCACAGCAGGCCACGTGGCACGGCCAAGATCATTAGCAGAAGAAGGAGGCCAAAAAACGGCCTAGAGTCAAAGGATCACCTGCAAAAACAACTCTGAAGGATCGCCTGCTAGCAATGTCGGTGGGAACAAAGGTAGAAGTCCCAGAGGCGTATACAAGTGCAGCGGCAGCAAGCAAGGGATAGCTGCCGTTGCACGCACTATATCACCACCGAATAAAAAAACATACAATTTGTAATAAAAGATTATGTAAACCAATTTATAAAAATAGCAATAGAGAAGTTTTTCAGAATAGATAGTTTACAGTAACGATCAGAGTGATGTTAAAGTTAGAAAGGAAAGTTCCAAAGAAACTCAGTTTGGTATTTAGATTAAGTGATATAAAGAAAAACGATTAATAAAGAAGAATACAATAGGATATTTTTAATACCAAAAGAATAAAATATAAGATGTGACAGTAAGTAGGAGATACAATGAGATACATCACCTGCTGTCGGAAGGCAGCAAAGAAAAGAGGAAGCTATTTCCTGTTTCCTGTTGGGTCTATTATCTACTTGTTGCTGATTGGTTGTTTTTTGTTTCTATGTTTCTTGTTCTTTGCTGCTGTTTTGGAAGTCAGTAAATATTTATGCAAAATATGAAGCCTCCTGTCTTGACATAAAATTTTAAATAGTTTAAACAGTTTTTGTGCAAATATACTTTCACATGCTATAGAGATTTTTTTTATATGCATTGTAGTTTGTTGTTTGTTTTTTTGGTGTTTACTGTTCTTTTAAATTCTTATAAATTGTTAATTATGATTTTAAATGACAATTTACTTTAATAATTTATTTTGCCTGATTTTCCTTTATTACTTATTTACTTCTAAAATGTTTGGGTTTCTTCCTACTGTCCCAGAGAGGCTAGAGTACATTCTGCACACTTTAGAACCCTGATCATGCAACAAGCTACTCAGCTATTTCTTGATCAGTGAAGAAACTTAGGCCCAGATTATGAGTTTTGCGTTAGAGGCTATGCGGGGCTAACGAGCAGTTTTCCCTCACCGCTCACTTACATGCAGCGCTGGTATTACGAGTTTTCAGAAACCCGTCGTTAAAAGACAAGAAGTAAGCGTTGAGCAAAATTTTGCTCATTACCGCACTCCAATACCAGCGCTGCTTAAGTCAGCGGTGAGCTGGTCGTACGTACTTGTGCACGATTTCCCCATAGGGATCAACGGGGAGTGCCAGCTGAGAAAAAGTCTAACACCTGCCAAAAAGCAGCGTAAAGCTCCTTAACGCAGCCCCATTGATTCCTATGGGGAAATAAAAGTTATGCCTACACCTAACACCCTAACATGAACCCAGAGTCTAAACACCCTTAATCTTACACTTATTAACCCTAATCTGCCACCCCCGACATTGCCAACACCTGCATTATAATTATTAACCTCTAATCTGCTGCTCCGGACACCACCGCCACCTACATTATATGTATTAACCCCTAATCTGCTGCCCCAACATCGCCGACACCTACATACTATTTATTAACCCCTAATCTGCCGTCCCCAATGTCTCAGCAACCTACCTACATTTATTAACCCCTAATCTGTCGCCCCCAACGACGCTGCCACTATATTAAAGTTATTAACCCCTAAACCTAAGTCTAACCCTAACACCCCCCTAACTTAAATATAATTAAAATAAATCTAAAGAAAATTACTATAATTAACTAAATTATTCCTATTTAACAGTTACATTGTAGCTATCTTAGAGTTTATTTTTATTTTACAGGCAAGTTTGTATTTATTTTAACTAGGTAGAATAGTTATTAAATAGTTATTAACTATTTAATAACTACCTAGCTAAAATAAATACAAAAGTACCTGTAAAATAAAACCTAACCTAAGTTACACTAACACCTAACACTACACTATAATTAAATAAATTAACTAAATTAAATACAATTACCTAAATTAAATTTAATTAGCTAAAGTACAAAAAGCAACAACACTAAATTACCAAAAATAATAAACAATTACAGATATTTAAACTAATTACACCTAATCTAATAGCCCTATTAAAATAAAAAAGCCCCCCAAAATAAAAAAACCTAGCCTAAACTAAACTACCAATAACCCTTAAAAGGGCCTTTTGCGGGGCATTGCCCCAAAGTAATCAGCTCTTTTACCTGTAAAAAAAATACAAACAATCCCCCAACAGTAAAACCCACCACCCACTCAAACAACCCCCAAATAAAATACTATCTAATAAAACCTAAGCTCCCCATTGCCCTGAAAATGGCATTTGGATGGGCATTGCCCTTAAAAGGGCAGTTAGCTCTATTGCAGCCCAAAGTCCCTAACCTAAAAATAAAACCCACCCAATACACCCTTTAAAAAACCTAACACTAACCCCCTGAAGATCGACTTACCGGGAGAAGTCTTCATCCAAGCCGGGCCGAAGTCCTCAAGGAAGCCGGGAGAAGTCTTCATCCAAGCCGGGCGAAGTGGTCCTCCAGACGGGCTGAAGTCTTCATCCAGACGGCATCTTCTATCTTCATCTATCCGGCGCGGAGCGGGTCCATCTTCAAGACATTCGACGTGGAGCATCCTCTTCATCCGACGACTAAAGCTGAATGAAGGTACCTTTAAGTGATATCACCCAAGATGGCATCTTTTAGATTCTGAGTGGCTGATAGAATTCTATCAGCCAATCGGAATTAAGGTAGAAAAAATCCTATTGACTGATGCAATCAGCCAATAGGATTGAGCTTGCATTCTATTGGCTGTTCCAATCAGATTAGGGGTTCAAATTTTTATTATAGTGTTTGCGATGTGGGAGGGCCTCGGTTTAGGGGTTAATAGGTAGTTTATGGGTGTTAGTGCTTTAATTATGAGTTTTATGTTACGGCGTTGTACCATAAAACTCATAACTACTGACTTTTAAATGCGTTAGGGATCTTGACAGGGTAGGGTGTACCGCTCACTTTTTGGCCTCCCAGGACAGACTCATAATATCAGCACTATGGAAGTCCCATAGAAAAAAGACTTTACAAAGTTTACGTAAGTCGTTTTGCGGTAAGGCCAAAGAAGTGTGCGGTGACCCTAAACCTTCAAGACTTGTAATACCAGCGGGTGTAAAAAAGCAGCGTTAGGACCTCTTAACGCTGCTTTTTTACCAAACGCACAACTGGTAATCTAGCCGTTATATTTATGTTTGTCCCTAAATGGCCGCAGAAGACATAAAATAACCATGCTTAATGTCTTTTCAATTGGTATGTTCCTGAACTGCAAAACAATGCAAATTGTGCTAACAAAATTGCAGTTTAAATGCTAATAAAATCTTTATTTTATTTAGAGATCTTTTGCAATGCAATATTTATATTATGTATATACAAACAGGCTTAGCATTTTACTATGATATAGCTTTTATAAAGGAGCTGTCTTACACTATTAATGTTACCAACACAGTTTCAGATGTAATGAAATAGGCAGCTAAGTACCCACATTATAGGATTAACATGATAAGGAGGATATTACAAAGCGTTATCACTTGATCCTGCAGAAAGGAGCACCTCTGATTAAAGGGATCCCAACACAGCTGCATGCATCAATTGAAGTAAAATCAGTGGGTTTTTATGCATAGTTATATTTAAAGCAACATAACAGTCAAAACTGAAATTCACGTGAGTGCAATTCAAATTTGAATAGATGTATTTTTGCAATATAATTGTATTAACAACAACAAAAAATGCTTCTAGTAAAACTTTTTTACTGTTTCTGGGGCATATGTGCATATGCTAAGCGTGCCCATTCACATTAAAATATCACACCTGTGTTTAGAGAGCTGGCAGCGGTCTCACCATTTCTTGGAGCTGTAGCGGTATTTAAATGTGGGTGCATTAGACACACATATCATATGCTCATAAAAGCAGGAATTGCTGTTACGAAAATCTTTTTAGCTAATACAAATATATTGCTTATCTTATTGATTTTCTTATCAGATATATATAGAAATCTGTATTTATGAATAAATAGAACATATTCTGCTATGTGAAGAACATTAGAATGTGAAAAATGTATATTTTCATGTCGTGTTAGCGCACTTTAGAATATGCAATCGTGTTTGCGTGTGTTTAGGGTGTTTTTTTCCACTTTTTTTTCTCTATTGACTTCTATGGGGCAATAGGTTATCGCACAAGTGAAAACAGTTTACTTTCAATTCATAATATGAGCACAACCTGACATGTGCAAAAAGCTTACTTCTAGCACAGTTAACGCTCATGTGGTAGAATTACATAGCACTCCACTTGTAATCTACCCCTAAATGAGGCTGCCATCATCCTCAGAATGA